>NW_007259948.1:390578-395362 GCF_000164805.1 Carlito syrichta | reverse complement strand
GGATCGCTGGAGCACAGCAGGTCGAGGCTGTGGTGGCCGGGAGCAGCCATTGCACTCCAGTCTGGGCGACAGAGTGAGACTCTAACTCAAACAAACAAACAAACAAAAATAGCCGGAAGTGGTGGTGTGCACCTGTATTTCTGGCTACTTGGAAGGCTGAGGCGGAAGGATCAGATCGAGGCTGCCGCAGCCGTGAGTGTGCCCCTGCACTCCAGCCTGGATGACAGAGTGACTCGGACTCAAAAAAAAAAAAAAAAAAAGATTGGAAACGGTCTAAATATCTATCAATAAGGGATCAGATAAATAAGTTATAACGTGCCTTTACAATGGAATCCCAGGCAGCCAGGAAACAGAATGTAGATACAGTGAAATACTATATAGCAATGAGATCAAGTACTGTTACATTCAGAAGTCTATGAGCATCCCAGACAACAGAGGGAAAATGTACAGCAAAAGAAGCTGGGCATGGAAAGGGCACATCCCGGAGGGATCCACTTCATGTTCAAACAGGACAGAGGAGCCTCTGGTGTCAGAAGCCGGGACAGTGGGCACCCCCAGGGGCAGGGCAGTGATGGCAAGGCGTCACGAGGGGTCCAGAGGTGTTGGCCGTATTCTCTGTTGATCTAGGAACTGGCTATAGGAATGTGTTCACTTTTAAAAATCTTATGAGCGGTGCAGTCTTTCTATGTATTCTAAACCCAGGAGAAGCTTTCAAAGAGTCGAGGCTGCACTGGACTGTGATCATGCCACTGCACTCCAGCCTGGACAGCGGAGCAAGACCCTGTCTCTATAAACCACATATAGAAAGTCTATATGCATTGATGAGAAACAATCTGAGACGTACATGAAAAAACGCAAGGAAGAAACAGACACTTCTATTGGTGTCAAAAATGGGGGCTCTACCTGCCCTTGCTGACGTATGCATGCAGTGTTTCTAGAAGGATTCTCAAGAAACTGACGGCATCGGCTGTCTTTGGGGCAAGCTTGTAATTCGGGGGAGACTTCCTGCATGTGTTGTACATTTTGGATTTCAAGCGGTGTGAATGTATTACTCATATGATGAAAATAAAGCACTCAAATCCTAAAGATAAAGTAAAAATACTCTGTGTGTCTAGGAAATACGCCGAAGGAAATATTTGGAAAGAGAGAGGCTGGGCACGGTGGCTCAGCCTGTAATCCCAGCCGTTTGGGAGACGGAGGCGAGAGGATTGCCTGAGCCTGGGTGTTCGCGACCAGCCTGGGCAACTTGGGGAGACCTCATCTCTACAATAAAACAAAAAATTAGCTGGACGTGGTAGTGGGCACCTGTAGTTCCAACTGCTTGGAAGGCTGAGACAGAAGGATCGCCGGAACCCAGCAGCTCCAGGCTGCGGTGGCCGTGAGCGTGCCACTGCACTCCAGCCTGGGTGACAGAGTGAGACTCTGACTCAAAAAAAAAAAAAGGAGAAGCAGGGAACACTACCAGGGCAGCGTCTATGAGAAGGACATCTCCGAGTTCAAGGGGTGAGAACGTTCGGCTCTTGTAATCCCCTTCCTTTATGTTCATGACTCTAGTCATTATTTTATAACTTTTCACAAATTGCTTTTTTCTTTTTATTAGATGAAAAGAAGGTAAGATGCATACTGGCAATAGCAAGAGGACACCTCACAGACATGGGAAGAGAAAGATGACTCTCCCTCCCACGCAGCCCTCCTCCTTGTAGCCCTGAGAGGCATCCGACAGGACAGAGCCAATTCCTCCCCCACTCCGCTCTCTGTGCTCTGGGCACGGACTGACACATGTGCTCGCAGGACCGGGCCGCTCTTGCACTGCTCTGCAGAGGCTGGTTTTCTACTCCATGGACACCTCATTCTGCCAGTCAATAGGTCGAGCTTGTCTTCTTTTCCTTTTTTTGAGTCGGAGTCTCACTCTGCCGCCCAGCTGGAGTGCAGTGGCACGCTCACGACCACCGCAGCCTTGACTTGCTGGGCTCAGGCCGTCCTTCAGCCTCAGTCTTCCAAGAAGCTGGAACCACAGGCAAGCACCACCATGCCCGGCTAATTTTTTTATTTACTGTAGAGGCGAGCTCTCGCCAAGTTGGCCAGGCTGGTCTCGTATCCCTCCGCCTCCCAAAGTGCTGGGATCACAGGCAGGAGCCACTGGGCCCGGCCCCCATTTTCAGCTCTGCGTCATTTTTCCTTGTGTGGACTTGGTGCAACCTAGTCCTGGATTCCATGACCTGTGGGCAGCCAAGTTGTTCCCAGCTTATGTGTGTTTGTTTTGCATCAGGTTCCTATGGCTCTCTTGATACATTATTACAAACTTGGTGGCTTAAAACAACAGAATTCATTCACAGCTTGAGAGTCAGGAAGTCTGAACTCAGGTATCCAAGAGGGAGTCGGAGTCTCACTCTGTCACCCAGACTGGAGTGCAGGGGCACACTTACAGCCACCACCGCCTCCACCTGCTGGGCTTAGGTGGCCCTTCCGCCTCAGCCTTCCAGGTAGCTGGAACTGCAGGCGTGCGTCACTATGCCCGGCTAATTTTTTAAAAAAATTTATTGTAGAAACAAGGTCTTGCCAGGTTGCCCAGGCTGGTCTCGAACCCCTGGGTTCAGGCAATCCTCTCACCTTAGCCTCCCAAAGTGCTGGAATTACAGGCGTGAGCCACAGCGCTGGGCGATATTTTTAGTTTTTCTTTTCCCTCCCCCCCCACCTCCCTTCTTTCCCTTTCTTCCTTCCTTTCCCTCCCTCTCTCTTTCTTTCAGAATCTCACCCTGTCACCCAGGCTGGAGTGCAGTGGCACACTCGCGATTACCACAGCCTCAACCTGCTAGGCTTAGGTAATCCTCATGCCTCAGCCTTCCAAGTAGCTGGAGCTACAGGTGTGCACCACCATGCCCAGCGAATTATTTTTATTTATTGTAGAGGCAAGGTCTCACCAAGTTGCCCAGGTTGGTCTCAAACCCCTGGGTTCAGGCAATCTTCTCACTTCCGCCTCCCAAAGTGCTGGGATGGCAGGTATGAGCCACAGTACCCGACTTCTTCAGTTTTTCTACAGAGCAGAGTTAATGGATTTTTTTCTGGTAAGTGGGTAGGTACGTGTATGTTTCAATTTTACCAGATACTTCCGGGTTACTCCAGAAAGTTTCTGGCTATTTCTATGTTACATCATAGAGGTCCAGGGGTATCCCCTTGTATCGTTGACTACTCTTGTTCATGTTTGCCAATCCGACGAGTGCAAAATGGATTATTATTATTATTTTGTTGTTGTTGTTTGAGTCAGGGTCTCACTCTATCACCCAGGCTGGAGTACAGTAGTTTGATCATAGCTCAACGGCCTCGACCTCCAGGACTCAGGTGATCCTGCCTCAGCCTCCTGAGTCCAGCTGGGACTACAAATATGTGCACCACCACTGTTGGCTAATTTATTTTATTTTATTTTTTTAGAGACAAGTTCTCGCTATGTTGTCTAAGCTGGTCTCAGACTTCTGGCCTCAAGTTATCTTCTCATCTCACCTCCCAAAGCGGTGGGATTACAGGCATGAACCACCATGTCCGGCAAGGTTACCGTTTTAATTTGCTTTTCTGTGGCTATTCATGAGATTAAATATCTTTTAAACTGACCATTTGAAGCCAGGTTCTGTGGTTCATGCCTGTAATCCCAGTGCTTTGGGAGGTTGAGGTGGGAGAATCGCTTGAGGACAGAAGTTTGAGACCAGCCTGGGCAACACAGCAAGAGCCCATTTCTAAAAACAATAATAATAATGAAAAAAAAAATAAGTTCACCGACTGGATTTTTTTTGCATCGGAGTCTTACTCAGTCGCCCAGGCTGAAGTGCAGTGGCACGCTCATGGCCACCGCAGTCTGGGTCTGCTGGGCTCTGGCGATCCTTCTGCCACCACCTTTCAAGTAGCTGGAATTACAGATCTCCACCGTCACGTCCGGGTAATTTTTTTTTTTTAATTTATTGTAAAAACAAGGTCTCACCAGGTTGCCCAGGCTGGTCCTGAACCCTGGGCTCAGGCAAATCCTGTCACCTCAGCCTCCCAAAGTGCTGGGATTACAGGCGTGATCAACCATGCCTGGCTTAATTCTGAAACAGTCTCACTCTGTTGCCCATGTGGGATTGCAGTGGCACCATCATAGCTCACTGTGGCCTCGAACTCCTGAGCTCAAGCAATCTTTCCACTTCCACCTCTCTAGAAGCTGGGACTATACACACATATATCAAGCCCGCCTAATTTTTAAAGGCTTTTTGTCGAATCAGGGCCTCGCTATGTCATCCAGGCTGGACTTTTGTAAATTTTTCACCCAGGCTGGAGTCTTGTAAATTTTTATAACTTTGATTCTCTTGGAGTTTATTTTTGAATATGTTATGGTCTACACTTTATTATAAATGGAGGCTGGGCGTGGTGGCTCACACCTGTAATCCCAGCACTTTGGGGGGCCAAGGTGAGAGGATAGCTTGAGCCCAGGAGTGCGAGACCAGCCTGGGCAGCATAGCAAGACCTCATTTCTTTTTCTTTCTTTCTTTTCTTTTTTTTGAGTCGGAGTCGCACTCGGTCGCCCAGACTGGAGGGCAGGGGCCGCTCCGGCCCCCGCAGCCTCGACCTGCCGGGCTCCGGCGATCCTGCCGCCTCAGCCTTCCCAGTAGCTGGAACTGCAGGCGCGCGCTACCGCGCCCGGCTAATTCTTGATTTATGGTAGAGATGAGGTCTCGCCAAGTTGCCCGGGCGGGTCCCGAACCCGCGGGCTCAGGCCATCCACTCACCTCGGCCTCCCAAAGTGCTGGGATTACAGG
>NW_007259948.1:371763-389348 GCF_000164805.1 Carlito syrichta | reverse complement strand
GAGTGGCAGCACACACGAGCCCGGGGACAGACGCCTCTGGCGCGCATTGCCGCGTCCCAGGGAGTGACACGTGCTTTGCCAGCACCGCTGTGGGCAGGCTGGCCGTTGGTGGAGCGGTCACCGCTAGATCGCACGAGTCCTCATTTTGGAGCCCCGAACGGGCGTTTGGACATGCGACTCCTGATACACCTTCTGCAGCGAGTCAGAGTCTTCAGCCGGTCATTAATCACGAGGGGCTTTGGGGGCTGCAGGCGAGGCCTTACGGTCAAAGCCGAACTGTGGAAGTCGTGGTAGTGTGGCTCAGGAAAGGGTGGGCCAGGAGGGGGATCTGAGCCCCCTGGCAGGCGCAGGCGCTGGAGAAAGTGAGACTCTAAGGTTTACAGCTGGGCGCCTTCGGCCGGAAGCCAAGGTGATGGGAGAGGCAGAAATGGGAGTCTGCACCCTGTCCCCTGTGTGGCGGCCGCCGGTGTTGGGCCGTGGGGGAGGTCAGGCTGCGTCTGCATTGCCTTCTGCAGCTCACGCCGGCCCTTCGCGCTTTCCCCAGAGACACGTCTGAGGCTTGCTTTGTGGATGTCAACTAACGGTATGAAAAAAAGGTTGCAACACGTCCTGTAGTGTCCTGTGGTGTCAGTTTCGATCTTCCTTGAGCTTTTCGCCTGTCAGTCTTGGGTTGTTGAACGCTGAGCAGAGCCCTGGCTGGCCGCTGGGCAGAGACTGGCGCTCAGGGGTCACGTCTTGACTCTGGGCCTCGGCCTGGGTCCGCTGCTGGGGCTGCAGACGTCCCCCCGATTTACAGAATTTGGAAGCCTGTGTGGCAGGCAGGGGGCGAGGGTGGTGGCAGTGGACCAGGGCATCACTTACAAAGGAGCCTTCCTCTGGCTCCTTCTCCTGTGCTCGGATTCAAAACATCCTGCTGCCCCAGGCTTCCAGCCGGTCCTGCTTTTCTCTCCTGGACTCTTGCTGAGTGATCTCATCTCTCCTGTGGTTGAAATACCTTAGGTCGCTGTTGACTCAGATTGTTGTCTTCCGTCCTGAACTACCTACAGGGCATCTTCGCTCCACGGTTTTTAGGCGTCTTCACCGAAACCAGCTCAGACGGACCTCTTGGTCTCCCTTCCCTGGCCTGTGACTCCCTTACGGGCTCCGTTTCACAAGCACGCCCTCCCCCCCCACCACCCTCCCTCCGCTCTGGGCGAGCAACAGATCTAGAGGTCAGGTTTGATTCACTGTGCCTCACTTCTCCCCAGCCTGCACCGTGGTCCTTCGGCGAGCCCTGTCAGTTGTATCTCCAGAATACATCCTGGAAACGCTGGCTGCGCTTTATTTTCATTTCCGCAACCCAGGTTCTTCCTGGGCTTCCGAACTGGTTTCTTGGCCTCTGGTCTTGCTACATCTTTTCCCACATCCGAATGATTTGTACTTACTGTCCGGCTCCTGTGACTTCTCATTACTCTAATACATAAATCCAAACTTAACCTGCGTGTCTGCTAACGACCTTGTTTTTATTTACTGTCATTAAAACCTTTTTTAAAGCCGAGCTCGGTGGCTCAGCCTGTCATCCCGTGCCTTGGGAGGCTGAGGTGAGTGGATTGCCTGAGCCTGCGGGTTCGAGACCCGCCTAGGCAACTTGGTGAGACCTCACCTCTACAATAAATAAAAAAGAAACAAAAAAAACCCCACTTTTTTAGAGGCGGCATCTCACTGTGCTGCCCAGGCTGGAGTACAGTGGCTTTTCACAGGTGTGGTCCTGGTGCGTGCCCACCTTGACCTCCTGGCCTGAAGACGCCCTCCTGCCTCGGCCTCCCCAGTAGCTGTTGGGCGGATGCCGTGTCTCCTGGCTTTTCTGTTTATGGTCTTTTTCCTCAACATAATGTGAGTTCCATGGTGGCCGAGACCTCCTCTCTCTCCCTTGGAGTATCCCCATGAACTAGAGCAGTGCCCAGAGCATTTGACTAAGGCCGAGTGAGTAACTGTCGGGGCGAAATCAGTGATGCCGTCTTCTGGTTCAAGTGTAATTTGTCTTGGACGCACTTTTCCGACTCTTGGCTCCACTCTCTCAGCTTCATTAAGGTGTTGCACCCCCAAAAGGCCCTGCGTTTAGATATTAGGCCATGAATGACAGAAACGAATGGGAATTGTGTGCACTGGGTGCTGGATCATTCGTCTTTTTGAAAATAAGGAACCAAACAGAACTACCTTGCTTTGTTCTTTGGAGGCATTGAATTGCGGTCTTGACTGGGGAGAACTGGCTTTTGGATGGGGCAGTTTGATTCTGTGTTGCAACCCAACGTACAATTTTTACAATTTTGTGTTTTCACAGTGAGCGGGAGTTTTTAGTTCTGTTAGACAGTGTAGTTTTGGGGTCTGAGGCCCTTGCCCGTGCACGTGGGTGAGAGAGGATGTGTGTGTAGGGAGAATGTGTGTATATGTGTCCTCTGAACTGTCGGGTTTGGGGTTGCTGTATCTCCTATCTTTCGGATGCATTCCCACCATGTGGTTTCTTTCGACTGCATGTTTGAGAGCTGTGTCGTGTTGTATGAGACATTAATTCATAAATTTCACGCCTGCCCGACGCTGCGTCTGTAGCCCTGAAAACTGGCTAGCAGGTCTGGGAACAAAGAGAACTGGGAAAAATCGGAAATGTACAATTCCATTGTCAAAGTAAAACGATCGGGAAAAAATGCATTGGAGGAGGAAGTCCTAGATTAGCAAATACTACTGAACGTTGAGTGGAAGAGAAGTAAAAAAGAACCAGGAAGAATGTCAGGATTGTCGGGCGTGTGTGGGACAGCACCCTGCTCGCCTTCCTCCCTGGTCCCTGGCCCGCTTCTGAGCCTGGTTTCTTTTCCCTCTGCCGGTTCTCCGTTCCTCCGTGGGTACACTTTGTGTTTCCCAGCAGTGCCATTGAGCCTGGGGCAGTCCGCGTCTGCAGGACGCCGCGTATGGAGCGAGCCACCCTTTTCCAGGGAGGCCTCTGCTTTCCCGTCATCAACGACTGTCTCCCTGGGCCTTCCGCCACTGGGTCACCTTGCCCCCTGCAAGGCTCTGGAGTGGCGCCTTTTCTCTTGAAAGTCTTCCTACGTTCGTTCCATGGTGTTGTCTTCAGGTTAAAGCATTCTGAGTTACAAGCTCCAGGTTGAGAGAAGGAAAATGAGAGGGATTCATGTGTAGTTGAGGTGTGTATGGTGCGTTAGTTAACCGTCGCTCTGATAATATAGATTGTCTGTCTCTCATTTAGACCTTCCTTTTTCTGAGCCACTGGACTTTTTTTTTGAGTTGGAGTCTCACTCTGTCACCCAGGCTGGAGGGCAGTGGCACGCTCCCGGCCACCGCAGCCTTGACCTGCTGCAGAACTACAGGCGTGCGCTGCCATGCCTGGCTAATTTTTTATGTATTGTAGAGACGAGGTCTCGCCAAATTGCCCGGGCTGGTCTCGAACCTGTGGTCTCAGGCATTCCTCTTGCCTCGGCCTCCCAAAGTGCTGGGATGGCAGGTTGAACCACCAAGCCTGGCTCAATGACCTTTTTTTAGATGACTAAAGAGATTTTAATTAAAGTACAATTTAGAAAGGAGATTGGCACCGAGTTTTTAAAAATTTACCTGAAGTTACGTTCGCTTTCTGGATGCACGGTCCTGTGAGTTTAACACATAGATTCTTGCCACCACCACTGCCAGCGAGTGCAGAGCAGTTCTGACACCCCAAGAACCCTCTTTGCAGTGGCATCCTCCCTCTCCATTTCCTAGCCCTTGGACTTGTTTGTGTGTGTGTGTGTTTTTTTTTTTTTTGAGTTGGAGTCTCACTCAGTCGCCCAGACTGGAGTGCAGTGGCCGCTCCCGGCCACCGCAGCTTTGACCCACTGGGCTCCGGTGATCCTTCCGGCTCAGCCTTCCAAGTAGAACTACAGGCACGCGCTACCACGCCTGACTAGTTTTTGATTTATTGTAGAGACGAGGTCTCGCTAAGTTGCCTGGGCGGGTCTCGAACCCTTGGGCTCAGGCAATCCACTCGCCTCAGCCTCCCAAAGTGCTGGGATTACAGGCTGAGCTACTGAGCCTAGCCTCGTTTGTGTTTTTTAAACAGAAAATTTCTCATGGACTGAATATATCAGAACTGGAAGGAGCAGATCATTGGTCAACCTTTTGGCTTCCTTTTAGAAATATAAATGAGGGAATGTCAGTCTTCAGCATAATGGGTGGGTTGGCATGCAGTTAGGTCATTGATCTCGTAGATGGAGGAATGCTATAAAGCCTTTACATTTTTAAAAAAGATTGCTCCTGTAACTTCTGGAACCTGTCAAGCAAGACAGATCCCTTAATGCAAGGTTCTAACTAAGAGATGGAGGGGCTGAGCCCGGGGTGACATAAAACACGGGCATCGTCGCGTACCCGTGCATTTCCGTGTGGTGAACCCAGAATTCCCATGTTCTGGATTGAGAGCACGGGGTCAGCTGAGGTGGATTTTGTCAGGAATCGCCTTCGAAAGCCCAGCCCTTCTCCCTGGTCTCTCTCCGGCACTGGCACTTTGCCCAAACCTGCCCCTTTGAGCCCAGCAATTGCCGTGGTTTTAGGCCCTCGGCTTTGCGGCCGGGAGGTAGAGATGCTGCCCGCAGCTGGGAGTACTGCAGATGCAGCCGCCCGTCATCCCGCCAGCTTGGCTGCAGCCTGAGCGGCCAATCACCCAGAAACCCCGGCACTGGCTCAGCACCTTCACAGGCCCTTCCCCCAGGACCTCTCTTCCTGCCCCCTCTTCCTGGTGTACTCATGCTGGCTCTTCGGACAGTTGGCTGGTCCCCTGAGGTGGACTTTTAGCTGAGAGTGGCTTCCTGCTCAAGCCCAGGCTTTCGGTCTGCGGGGTCTTCGGTTCTGCGGGTTGCTGGAGGCGGATCTCCATCTCAGAAGCCCTCCCAGAGCCAGCCCAGGAGGGACCACGCATCCCCGTCCCTGGGCACGGGTCCCTGCTGCAGCCGCCTGGGAGACCACCGGGCAGAGGCTGACTTGCCCTCGAGGGAGAGGTGATGTTGATTCTCCAGGCCTGCCGTGGGAGGGTTATTATGCGTATTAAAGGAAATCCGTGGGTAATCCCAAAGCTTTATTTTAGACTCCAGTTAAACCGCATTCCCGACCACAGTTTTCCTTGCATTTCTAATGACTAATTTATCATATTTGCTAATCTTACCTCTGTCTCCTCTTCCTGCCATTCGAAAGTGGAGGCAGCTGTGAAGTAGAGAAGGGATGGAAAGGGTCTTAGGTGTTACATAATCAGGAGCACAAAGCTGGGTGTTGACCGGATACTTGGACCACGTGCCAGCTAGGCCTTGAAGACCTGAATTCCATGAATTCCTCACCTGCTGAGCCACTGGAAGGAATTTGAGGTGACTGTCAGCAAGAGGGCAAACTCCTTCTTGATACATTTGTACTTCACCAGTTCAAATGATTTTTTTTGTGTGATGCAAATAGTATTTCAGATGATCAGAATTATAAACTTAATCTAATTTGAAGTAGTCTTTGCTTTTTTTTTTTCCGAGTCAGAGTCTCACTCCATCGCCCTGACTGGAGTGCAGTGGCACTCTGACAGCGACCGCAGCCTCAGCCCCAGCCCGCTGGGCTCAGGCGATCCTCCCACCTTAGCCTCCCAAGTAACTGGAACTACAGGTGCATACCACTACACCCAGCTAATTTTGGACTTACTGAAGAGACGAGGTCTCGCCAAGTTGCCCGGGCTGGTCTAGAACCCGTGGGCTCAGGCAGTCCACTTGCCTCGGCCTCCCAAAGTGCTGGGATTACAGGCTGAGCTACTGAGCCTGGCTGGATTTTTTTTAAGAGACAGGGTCTGGCCCAGGCAAGAGTGCAATGGCACAATCATGGCTTGCTGTAGCCTCAGACTGAAGACCTCAAGTGATCCTCCCACCTTTCTTTTTTTTTTGTTTGTTTGTTTTTTTCGAGTTGGAGTCTCACTCTGTCGCCCAGACTGGAGTGCAGTGGCCGCTCCCGGCCACCGCAGCCTCGACCTGCTGGGCTCCAGCGATCCTTCCACCTCAGCCTTCTGAGTAGCCGGAATTACAGGCATATGCTACCACGCCCGGCTGATTTTTTTTTTTTGATTTATTGTAGAGATGAGGTCTTGCCAAGTTGCCCAGGTGGGTCTTGAATCCGCGGGGTCAGGCAATCCACTCACCTCAGCCTCCCAAAGGCGCGGGATTACAGGCTGAGCCACCCGGCCTCCTCCCACCTTTCCAAGAAACTGGTATTACAGGCACAGATCACCACACCCAGATAGTTAAAATTTTTTTTTTTAGCTATAGGGATCTTGCTATGTTGCCCAGGCTGGTCTTGAACTCCTGAATCCTCTTGCCTCAGCCTCCTAAATTACTAGGATTGCAGGCAGGACCCACCACACCCAGTCTTCTTTACTGTTTATTTCATAGTTAACCTACTGATAGTTTTTATGAGCTTTAAATAACCCGAAGACCTGGCATGTGAAATGTAAGATGCTCAGTTTTTGTAGCCATCTCCTGCTGCCTCCAACAAATTACTTGCACATAGTTACACAGGTGCCTCTGTTCTTTTCTTTTTTCTTTCCTTCCTTCCTTCCTTCCCTTCGTCTCCTCCTGCTCCTCCTCCTCCTCCGACACAGGGTCTCTGTTGCTTGGGCTGGAGTGCAGCGGTGTGATCACAATTCACTGCCCACCCTCCGTTCCTCCGTGCGTACGGCTTGTTTTTCCCAGCAGTGTCGATGAGGCTGTGGAAGTCCAGTGTGCAAAAAACAAACGTCAAGAGGATCCCTGGATCCTCTTGCCTCAGCCTCCTGAGTGACTAGGACTGTAGGAGTGTGCTACCACACTTGACTGATTTTCTACTTTGTTTCCTAGAGATGAGGTCTTGCTGTATTGCCCAGGCGGGTCTTGAACTCCTCGCCTCAAATGATCCTCCTGCCTTGGCCTCGCCAAATGCTGGGATTACAGTTGTGGACCATCACTCCTGACCTACTTTCTATTAAGTAATTGAAATGAGATAATTTTAGGTTGTTTATTCTTAAGCTACTGGCTTGGCATAGATCTTGTATTTATTTATTTATTTATTTATTTATTTATTTATTTATTTATTTATTTATTTAAAAGATGGGGTCTCACTATGTTCCCCAGGCTGGCCTTGAACTCCTGGGCTCAAGCCATCCCCCTGCCTCAGCCTTCCATGTAGCTGGGACTACAGGCAGGTGTTGTATATAGATAGTGTTAAAATCACTTTTCTCCTAGCTTTATAAACCATTACAAGTTGCTAACATTATGTTATCTGAACAAAAATATAATTTGTTAGCTAAAACGTTTCTCTGTAGTTATATATTTTCAAAAATTAGGTTCCATATTTATGAACTATATAGATATAATTCCTTTTCTTTTACTTTCTTTTCTTTTTTTTTTTGAGTTAGAGTCTCACTCTGTCACCCAGACTGGAGTGCAGTGGCCGCTCCCAGCCACCGCAACCTCGACCTGCTGGGCTCCGGCCATCCTTCCGCCTCAGCTTTCCAAGTAGCTGGAATTACAGGTGCGCGCTACCACGCCTGGCTCATTTTGATTGACTACAGAGATGAGACCCAGGCGGGTCTCGAACCCATGGGCACAGGCAATCCACTCACCTCAGCCTCCCAAAGTGCTGGGATTACAGGCTGAGCCACCGAGCCCAGCCTATAATTCCTTTTCATTAAGATTCATTCCAAAGGTAATTTTGAGGGAGAGTTCCTAGGGAGGACTGGCTGGAATTCTCTCTTTTTTAGAGCCCGTGGGAGGGTGGGAGGTGGGGATGGGTGTCTCTGTTACTCAGGCTGGAGTGCTGTGGTACAATCTCAGCTCATCACAGCCTTTACCTCCTGTGCTTAGGCAGTCCTGCTTTAGCCAAGCAGCTGGGACTACAGGCGCACGCCGCCAGCCACACCCGCTTTTTTGTAGAGACGAGATCTCGTTCCGTTGTCCAGGCTGTTCTTGAACTTCTGGGCTCAAGCAGACATCCCACTTTGGCCCTTCCAAAGTGCTGGGATGACAGGTGGGTGCCACCACGCCTGGCCTGGATTCTCTTCACGTGCTTGGTTTTTGCATTGGGATGTGATTCTAAGGAAACATCCACAAGAGTGGATGGTTGTTTCAGACATGCTGGTGATCGGTCAGAATTCTTTAATTTGTGTTCTTTCGTGGTCTGTGGACGTTTCCCAGTGGAATTTCTTTTGAACTCCTTGGTTGCTTTACTCTTTTTTTTTTTTTTTTGAGTTGGAGTCTCACTCTGTTACCCAGGCTGGAGGGCAGTGGCACACTCACGGCCACCGCAGCCTCAACCTACTGAGTTCAGGGAATCCTTCCACCTCAGCCTTCCAAGCAGCTGGAACAGCAGGTGTGTCACCACGCCCAGTTAATTTTTTTGATTTATTGTAGAGACGAAGTCTTGCCAAGTTGCCCAGGCTGGTCTCAAAACCTGGGCTCAAGGTAATCCTCTCGCCTGTACCTCCTAAAGTGCTGGGATGATAGGTGTGAGCCACCACCTGGCTTAACTCGGTGTGTTTTTACTGACTTCCTTTTATGGTCTTTTGCCATGTAAGGCTGTGGCTGTCAATATCACCGGTTAGTAAGTATCCCCTGAGTGGCTTACTGTGTATGTGGGCTTAACTAGCAGCAATGGACAGTTGCTGGGTGCTTTCTTTTTTTTTTTTTTTTTTTTTTAGTTGGAGTCTCACTCTGTCACCCAGGCTGGAGTGTGGTGACACGCTCCCAGCCACCGCATCTTCGAACTGCTGGCTCAGGTGATCCTTTCACCTCAGCCTTCCAAGTAGCCAATTAGCCACAGACACATGCTACCACGCCTGGCTAATTTTTGATTTATCGTAGAGATGAGGTCTCGCCAAGTTACCCGGGCTGGTCTCGAACCCACAGGCTCAGGCCATCCACTCGCCTTAGCCTCCCAAAGCACTGGGATGACAGACTGAGCCACTGCGCCCCGCCTGGGCACTTCCTTGGGTGCTGCGCTGAGTGCTCTCTCTCTACTGTCTTACTCCATCTCCACAGCAACCCTTCCGTGGAGGTGCTGATCACACATCGCTGTGTGAGAGATGAGGAAACCGAAGCTTTGAGAAGTTATCATCCCAAGTGGCACACAGCTTTTAAGTGAGACCCTAGAGGTTATGTTTTTAATTGATTGCCTCTACACGTCTTTATTTCTTAAGTTCTTCAGAGGAAAGTTGAAAGCGGTTATGTGAGTTTAAACTTCTGTGTTTTTTAGTATAAAAATTGCTGCCTTCGTTTTATAGTGCCTGTGTATTTGGAAACAAGAGGCAATATCCATTCGTGTAGCCGTGACCTTTCTTTCTCACTGCTGTTGAACTCGCTTGCACGGAAGTGGTGGTCCACTCTCAGGAGTGAGGCAACTGCTGCTGTGTGCCTGTGTTGTGGACGTGTGTTACGTTTCTCCTTTGCCTTGGCTTTGAGAAAGACCGTGGTCTTGCATGTTTGCTCATATATGTAACTAACAAAAATGCAAAACACATGGTCTAGTGTAGTTAAACATTCTAATAAGCTTTTGGAGATCCCACGGTGTTTTTCTTTTTTTGAGTTGGAGTCTGTCTCACTCTGTCACCCAGGCTGGAGTGCAGGGACATGCTCACGGCCACCTCAGCCTCGACCTGCTGGGCTCAGGCAATCCTTCTGCTGCAGCCTCCAAGTAACTGGAACTACAGGCACGCGCCATCATGCCCAGCTAATGTTTTGATTTATGTAGAGATGAGATCTCGTCTTGTTGCCCAGGCTGGTCTCGAATGCATGGACTCAGGCAATCCTCTCGCCTCAGCCTCGATTTGCTGGGCTCAGGCGGTCCTTCCGCTTCAGCCTTCCAAGTAGCTGGAACTAAAGGGATGCGCCACCATGCCTGGCTGATTTTTGTGTTTATGTAGAGACGAGGTCTGGCCCTGTTGCCCAGGCTGGGCTAGGCAGTCCTCTCACCTCCGCCTCCCAAAGTGCTGGGATTAAAGGCGTGAGCCAGCAGGGCATAGTGGCTCATGCCTGTAATACCATGCCCGGCTTATGTTTTTGGTTTATGGTAGACATGAGGTCTCACCAAGTTGCCCAACCTGGTTAATAACCTCTTACTTAAAACTGGATGGATAAGTGACCTAACACTGGAACAGAAAACCAAACATCATGTGTTCTCACTTATAAGTAGGAGCTAAACTAACGATCTGCAAAGGCGCAGAGAATGGTACTGTGGACACTGGTGACTCAGAAGGGGGAGGGGCACAGTGCGCACAGGCGGTTTGGTAGGTACCTTAAAGCCCAGACTTCTTGGCCACTACTCAGTGCGGCCATAAAACCAAAAAACAGTTTGTACCCCTAAAGATATTGATTTTTTTTTAAATTTGAGTATGAGTCTCACTCCATCGCCCAGGCTGGAGTACAGTGGCTCGCTCACGGCTGCCACAGCCTAGACCTGCTGGACTCAGGTGATCTTTCCGCCTCAGTCTTCTAAGTAACTGGAACTACAGGCACACATGTACCACCATGCCCGGCTACTTTTATTTATTCATTTATTGTAGGGATGAGGTCTTGCTAAGTTGCCCAGGCTGGTCTTGAACCCCTGGACTCAGGCAATCCTCCTGCCTCAGCCTCCCAAAGTGCTGGGATCACAGCCATGAGCCACCACACCAACCGAAAGCTACTGAAATAAAGAAAAACCAACAGGGTAGAGCAGGCATTTCATTATGTGACCTTATCTCATATTCACACGTGAGATGGTATCTGGGCATGAACACTACATCTGCCATTAAGGAGGACTCAGATACTTAAAAGAGTTTCCCACCTGGCTCTGGGTCCCCAGAACCCCATGACATGTGGGACCCACTTGTTATCAGGTGTCATGACAAGTGACCCGGAAGGGGCGTTTTGCCAGTGGGGATTTGGGATTACTTGACTTGTACTGCGAGTGCCTCTTCCTTCAGACCCACTGTGAGTAGACTTGAACTGGGAAAGGGATACTTTTCCCTTTCTGGAGTCTCAACTATTGCTGTTTAAAAGTAGCATCGATGACTTACAAATGTCATTTTCGTTTCCTGGTTTTCGTGCAATGTTATTTTCTATGCATTCTTTTACAAAATATAAACCAACCATTTAGAGCAAAAAAATCCTGTCTCAACAGTTCCATAATAATTAATTTGGGATAACCACTAATTTTGAGTTTATTTATAAAGCAATGGTTTCTGTAATGGGGGACTGTGTAGTTATAAAATTACATATGGCCGGGCTTGGTGGCTCAGCCTGTAATCCCGCGTCTTTGGGAGGCTGAAGTGAGTGAATTGCCTGAGCCCGTGGGTTCGAGACCCGACTGGGCAACTTGACGAGACCTCATCTCTACAATAAATCAAAAATTAGCCGGGCGTGGTAGCGCAGGCCTGTTAGTTCCGGCTACTTGGAAGACTGAGGCAGAAGGAGCACAGCAGGTCGAGGCTGCGGTGGCCGGGAGCGACCCCTGCAGTCCAGTCTGGGCAACAGAGTGAGACTCCGACTCAAAAAAAAAAAAAACTATTTAATAAACTAGGGCAGTTTGCCACTTGACCATCTAGTTGTATGTTAAGGACGGACTCTGATTTCAGTAAAGGAAAAGCGAAACGTGTGTGTGTGTGTGTGTGTGTGTGTGTGTGTTGAGGTCCCACTCTGTCCCCAGGTTGGAGTGCAGTGGCACGATCACAGCTCATCACAGCCTTGGCCTCCTGGGCTCAGGCGGTCCTTCCGTCCCAGCCTCTTGAATAGCTGGGCTATAGGTACATGCCACCATGCCCAGCTAGCATTGTTGTGAGCTACTTAAGTGAATTTCTCTTTTGCAGATTCTTTTTTTTTTTTTTTGAGTTGGCGTCTCACTCTGTCGCCCAGGCTGGAGCGCTTGGCCTGGAGATTCTTGCAGCACGCTTTCCCACTTCAGGATGGGCGACTGACGAGTGCCCCAGCCCATTCTGCGCTGAGTGTTCAGCAGTTTGTGGCCAAAAACGCGGCCAAAAATGGCTTCCCCGTTCACCCCCTCTCACCCAGAGACTTTTTTTTGTTTTTGCTTCCCTGGATGAAAAAAGTTCTCAAAGGGAAACGTTTTGCCGATGTGGAAGAGGTGAAACAAAAAAGGGCAGAAGCACTGAAAGGCGCCAGAATTGACGAGTTCAAAAGCTGTTTGAGCAGCAGAACAAGCGTCTCAGCAGGTGTATTGCATCCAGCAGAGAGCACTTTGAGGGTGCTTGAAGTTTAAAATGTAAGATTAAGGACAAATTTTTATAAATTCCCGGTGTTTTGGGGTCCCCTGTCATGTGTCTGTGTATATGTATATGTAATTATTTAAAATTGTGTTTGTGTTATCGATAATTGTAATTCACCTGGTAAAGGGAACGCTATACAATATTTGTTATTTTAATTTTTTTAGATTTAAAAATTTTTTTTTTGAGTTGACGTCTCACTCTGTCCCCCAGACTTGAGTGCAGTGGCACGCTCACAGCCACCGCAGCCTCAACCTGCTGGGCTCCAGGGATCCCTCCGCCTCAGCCTTCCAAGTAGCTGGAACCACAGGAACGTGCTACCACGCCCGGCTAATGTTTATTCTTTTTAAAAAGGGCCAGGTGCGGTGACTCATGCCTGGAGTCCCAGCACTTTGGGAGGCGGAGGTGAGAGGATTGCCTGAGCCCAGGGATTTGAGACCAGCCTGGGCAACATGGCAAGACCTCGTCTCTACAGTAAATTAAAAAAAAAAAAATTGGCTGGGCTTGGAGGTACATGCCTGTAGTTCCCACTTGGAAGGCTGAGGTGGAAAGATCACCTGAGCCCAGCAGATCGAGGCTGTGGTGGCTGTAAGTGTGCCACTGCACTCCAGCCTGAGTGACAGAGTGAGACTCTGACTCAAAAAATAATGCCGGGTGCGGTGGCTCATGCTTGTAATCCCAGCACTTTGGGAGGTGGAGGCGAGAGGATTGCCTGAGCCCTGAGGTTCAAGACCAGCCTGGGCAACTTGGCGAGACTTTGTCTCAATAATAAATAAAAAAAATTAGCCAGACATGGTGGTGTGTGCCTGTGGTTCCAGCTACTTGGAAGGCTGAGGCAGAAGAATTGCCTGAGCCCAGCAGGTCGAGGCTACGGTGGCCGTGAGCATGCTGCTGCACTCCAGCCTGGGCGACAGTGAGACTCCATCCCAAAAGAAAGAAAAAGGAAGCCTTGGGTCTCACATGGCTCAGAAGCCCTGGAGTAGGTAAAGGCTGCGGGACGTGGTGGTGCGGCCCATGGGGAGGCTGGCGGGAGAGGCTGGCATGCTGGAGGGAGTAAAATGTGGTCATTCCTAACCTGAGAAGAGGGCAAGGGGGACAAGTAGGATGAAGACATGTAGGACAGCGACGTGTGTGTGTGTGTGTAGGGGCTGGGGACATGGGGACAGGGACACGAGGACGTAGGGCGGCTCCCTGCAGCCGTGGGAGGAGCCCGCGGTGTTGTCCAAGGTGGGAAACCAGGAGCTTTGAGCTCTGAGCTGTCCAGGGGCTGAGCTGGTGGCGTTCCTGGCTGGAATGGGCCTTGACGGTCCTGTCATTTGACCACCTTGTTCTCACACAAGGAAGCAGAAGTGGAGGGACGTCCCCAGGGCCACACAGGGCTCGAACAAGCCGGAGCCCCTGAGTGATGCCCTGGTCTGTGTCTCGCTGGGCTGCGGGGCTGCGGGCTGGATTTTATTTCATTTTACTTTTAGCCCGTCCATTTCGATGCCTTTTAGTGCTTCTGCTGTTTTTTGTACGGGCCGGATTTTAGTCAGCAGGCGCTCGCTGGGCTTCAGCAAGAGCGCCCCAGGACGGAGATGCTGGAGGGCTGGGCAGGCTGCAGGCCGTGCGCCGCGAGGCCCCGCACGCCCGGTGCCGTGGTCTTGTCCTCTGGTCGAGTTCTGCTTGACATGTGCTTGCTGGCTGACTTACTCATTAATCAACTAATCAGAGACGGGATCTCGCTCGTTGCGCGGGCTGGATCGAACTCTCGGGGCACAGGCAGTGTTTCCCCCGCTGTGTGCTCCTGGCAGGACTGTTGGTGTGTGTGGCCACCTGGGCCCGTCCAGACGTGTGCTTGGTGCTCTACCAGGCACGTGTGTTGGTGGGCCCGTCTCCTCTAGCCTAGACGCCTTCTGCGCTTTACTTCCTGTACGTTCCGACCCAGGGCTTTATGGATGGGCCGCGCATTTGCTCTGGAGTTCCCCCACGTGGGCCTGGGGCTGGGCCACCGCCTGCTTGAGTCTCAGCTGCCTCTTGCCCTTTGTGGCCCTTTGGCTCGGCTGTGCATTTTGGCTCCGGTGTGTTCTGCTTGCCTGCACGGGTTCGCTCTTCTCTGCAGCATACTTCTTCCTTTTCACTTGCTTACTTATTTTGAGTCGGAGTCTCACCCTGACTCCCAGGCTGGAGTGCAGTGGCCACTCCCGGCCGCCGCAGCCTCGACCCGCTGGGCTCCGGCGATCCTTCCGCCTCAGCCTTCCGAGTAGCCGGAATGACAGGCATGTGCTACCATGCCCAGCTGATTTTTTGATTTATTGTAGACATGAGGTCTCACCAAGTTGCTCAGGCTGGTCTCGAACCTCTGAGCTCAGGCAATCCTCTCACCTCAGCCTCCCAAAGTGCTGGGATTACAAGCTTGAGCCACCACACCCAGTCTTTTATTTGTTTTTTAAATAAAGATGAGGTCTCACCATGTTGCCCAGGCTGGTCCTGAATTCCTGGGCTCAGGTGATCCCTCAGCCTTCCAGACTATTGGGATTACGGGTGTAGCCACTGCGCCTGGCCTCTAGCAGCATACTTTGATGACTGTACTTAAAAAAAAATTTTTTTTGAGGCTGGGCGTGATGGCTCATGTCTGTAATCCCAGCACTTTGGTTTTTTGTTGTTGTTGTTGTTTTGTTTTTTTGTTTGTTTTTAGTTGGAGTCTCACTCTGTAACCCAGGCTAGAGTGCGGTGGCATGCTCCAAGCCACCACAGCTGTGACCTGCTAGGCTCAGGCGATCCTCCCGCCTCAGCCTTCCCAGTAGCTGGAACTACAGACATGCACCACCATGTCCCACTGATTTTTTAAAAACATTTATTGGAGAGACCAGGTCTTGCCGTTTTGCCCAGGCTAGTCTTGAACCCCCAGGCTCAGGCAGTCCTCTCGCCTCTGCCTTCCAAAGTGCTGGGGTGATAGGCGTGAGTCACCATGCCCAGCAGTCCCAGCACTTTGGGACGTTGAAGGGGGAGGATTGCTTGAACCCAGGAATTTCAGACTGCCTAGGCAACATAGCGACACCCTGTCTGTACAAAAAGTAGAAAAATAACCCAGATGTGGTGGCGTATGCCCATAGGCCAGCTATGCGGGAGGCTGAGACCAAAGGATCACCTGAGCCCAGAAGGTTGTGGTGAGCTGTGATCACACCGCTGTACTCCAACTTGGGTGACAGAGGGACACTCTGACTTAAAGTTGTCACTCTGTTGCCCAGACTGGAGTGCAGCGACGTGATCACAGCTCACTGCAACCTAGGCCACCTGGGCTCAGGAGATCCTTCTGCCTCAACCTCCTGAGTAGCTGGGACTACAGACGTGTGCCACTGTGCCCAGCCCATTTTTAGGACTTTTTTTTGTAGAGTCGAGGTCTTGCTGTATTGCCCAGGCTGGTCTTGAATTCCTGTCCTCAAGCTTCCACCTCAGCCTCCCGAAGTGCTGGGATTATAAGCATGAGCCACCACATCCAGCCAGATGACTGTACTTTAAGTAACCCTGAAAATAAGGAAATACATAGGCACTCTGTGGTTCAGCTCTCTTTCAGACCGTTGCTTCAGGCATGGTTTCGTGTGTACTTCGTCTCCGTGATCTGGTCACGAGCTGGTCCTGGGGGCTGCGCCATCTGCTCAGCCAGATGAGGGATAGACAGTGCTCAGAGTGCCTGAGGCTGCGTAGTGGCTCACAGGGCGGGCCAGTTGTGCCCAGCAGCTCAGGGGCAGTCTGTGGTGAGGTGACCACCCTAAATCTGGAAGAGGATTTTCACTGGGCATGTATATGAAAGATTGAGTAGCCCTCAGGGTTACTGTGCCCTGAGGGTTTCTTTGTATATGGGCGCTGGGCTAAGTGTGTCATTATTTATTTGAATATAGGCATCTCTCAGTATCTATGAGGACTGGGTCCAGGACTCATGGGGGTGCCAGAGCCATAAATGCGCAAGTCTTTCAAACAAGATGGCATCATATTTGCATGTAACCTATTCACGTCCTCCTGTATACTTTATTTTTTAACTTATTTTTATTTTTATTTTTTGAGTTGGAGTCTCACTCTGTCGCCCAGACTGGAGTGCAGTGGCTGCTCCCGGCCACCGCAGCCTCGACCTGCTGGGCTCCGGCCATCCTTCTGCCTCAGCCTTCCAAGAAGCTGGAATTACAGGTGCGCACTACCACACCCAGCTAATTTTTTGATAGATTGTAGAGATGAGGTCTCGCCAAGTTGCCCAGGCGGGTCTCAAACCCGCGGGCTCAGGCAATCCACTCACCTAAGCCTCCCAAGGCGTGGGATTACAGGCTGAGCCACCGAGCCCGGCTCTGTATACTTTATTTTATTTTTTATTTGTATATTTCTTTTCATCGGAGTCTCTCTGTCACCCAGGCTGGAGTGCAGTGGCACACTCGCGGCCACCACAGCCTCTGCCTGCCGGGTTCAGGCGATCCTTCCACCTCAGCCTTCCAAATAGCTGGAACTACAGGTGTGTGCCACCACTCCAGGCTAACTTTTTGGTTTATTGTAGAGATGAGGTCTCGCCAAGTTGCCCAGACTGGAATCCCTCTTTTAAGTTGTCTTGTATATTGTTTCATAGATCAGCAGTTCCCAACTTTTTTAGCATCAGGGACCGGTTTCATGGAAGACAATTTTTCCATGGACCAGGGAGAGGGGATGGTTTGGGGATGATCCAAATGCATAACATTTACTGTGCAGTTTATTTCTATTATTGTTACATTGTAATATAGAACAAAATAATTATGCAACACCATGAAAAAAGAGGCATGGACAGAAGTGGTAGATAAAATAATGTGGTGTGGATTTAAGTAAGTGTTGGATTCTGACTTAAAGCGACTGCACAATTAAGGAATATGAACTCACTGGCCACTTGCGGAGAGGGTTTTTTGATGTGAGCCTGCAAGCAATTGACTCACGATGGTCTCTGTGCTGTCCAGCCTCACGGCTCACGTTCACCTGTATGTACATCACCGCCTCAGCTCCACCTCAGACCATCAGGCCTTAGATTCTCTTGAGGAGCATGTAGCTTAGATCCCACGCATGTGCAGTTCACAGCAGGGTCCTCCCTCCTATAAGAATCTGATGCTGCCGGGGCCTGGGGACGCCAGCCATGGATACCTTGTGTGTTTGTGGGAACAACACACATGAAGCCCCCACCCTTACCAATGGCAGCGTGGCACACTCATTATGCTGTGACTTCTCTGTTTTCTTTCTTTCTTTCTTTCTTTTTTTTTTTTTTGAGTTGAATTCTCACTCTGTTGCCCAGACTGGAGTGCAGTGGCCACTCCCAGCCACCACAGCCTCGACC
>NW_007259948.1:360346-371743 GCF_000164805.1 Carlito syrichta | reverse complement strand
ATTTTTTGATTTATTGTAGAGATGAGGGCTCACCAAGTTGCCCAGGCGGGTCTTGAACCCTCGGGCTCAGGCAATCCACTCACCTCGGCCTCGCCTCCCAAAGCGCTGGGATTACAGGCTGACACTGAGCCTGGCTGACTTCTCTATTTTCGATATTATGTATCGTAGGAACAGAAAGGCTTTCTGTTTTCAGGACTGCTTAGTGTTCTGCTGTGTCAGTGTTACATACTTTCTTTCTATTTGTATATGGACGGATGTTTAAATTGTTTCTAGTCTTCTGCTGTGGCTTTGACTAGTTTAAGCTGGCGGGTTTGAGGTGAAGCTCGCCAAGGGCATGTGTGGAGGCCGAGGCGAAGGTCACGATCCTCGGGGTTGAGCAGAGAAGGTGGGTGGGGGGATGTCGAGAGAGCTGGAAAGAGGGGAACAGGAGGAGGTGGCGTCGGGGGAGAGGGGCAGCGCGCAGGAGTGAAGCAGCCCCGGTGCTCTCAAAGCCCAGCCTTTCCATGACGCTTCTGGAACCGACTGTTCACAGTGATCAGCTGTGCGCTTCTGGCCAAGTTACCTTTCCTTCCTCTCCCTGCAAGTCCTCCGACCTGGGTTGCACAGCGCAGCGTCTCATTGCCGCGCCGCGTATTCATTCCGAAGCACCCGTGGCGCGGCGTCCACCTTGAGAGAGTGTTCTGCGCCTTCGCTTTGACCTTCGACTTGGCTCTTCCTCGGCCCTTTCCAGGCCGGATGTGTCCTCGATGGCGTGCAGAGCCCCGCTGGCGCCATGACACCATCGCCTTGCTTTTGTCCCATTCCTTGGAAGTCCTCTCTCTGATTATTTGCCCCACCCCGGGGTGGTGGAATCATTTCTCATGGAATTTCATTTCTCCACCGCCCTCACCAAAGCGCTTTGCATAGTGCTTGGCATGGAGCAGGCACTCGATGACAGTTAAACTGAAGAAAGAGTTGGGCCTGAGGACCGTTGCCCTGGGACACATGCTGACCTCTGTAGCATTGACTCCCAGGTGGTTTGGGTCCTTGGGAGCTGTGTCACCTACCTGTGGCTTAACTCTCCAGGTGAGTGCAGAAGCCTGGGGCAGGCAGAGCACAGGGACTCTTCTGACAGGAACGCCGATGTGGACCTAAGTGACACTGGTAGAATTTAGTTCTCCCAACAAAGACATGGTGTATGGTGTTCAGTTCTAGGCACTAGTGATTTTTTCCTTTCCTTTCTTTTTTTTTTTTGAGTTGGAGTCTTACTCTGTCGCCCAGGCTGGAGTGCAGTGGCACTCCCACGGCCACCACAGCCTCGACCTACTGGGCTCCGGCGATCCTTCCACCTCAGCCTTCCAAGTAGCTGGAACTACAGAAGCTCGCCACCACAGCTGGCTAATTTTTTGATTTATTGTAGAGATGAGGTCTTGCCAAGTTGGAGGCTGGTCTCAAACCCCTGGACTCAGGCAGTCCTCTTGCTTTGGCCTTCCAAAGTGCTAGGATTACAGGCGTGAGCCAACACCCCTGGCCTTACTAATTGTTTTCTTGTTTTGGGCTAATTGTAGACTCGCAGGCAGTTGTGAGAAATAATACAGAGGAATCCCTGCCATTCTTTTTTTTTTTTTTGAGTCGGAGTCTCACTCTGTTGGCCAGACTGGAGTGCAGTGGCCGTTCCCGGCCACCGCAGCCTCGACCTGCTGGGCTCCGGCGATCCTTCCGCCTCAGCCTTCCAAGTAGCTGGAATTATAGGCGCGTTCTACCATGCCCGGCTAATTTTTTTGATTTATTGTAGAGATGAGACCTCGCCAGTTGCCCAGGCGGGTCTCGAACCCGCGGGCTCAGGCAGTCCACTCACCTCAGCCTCCCAAGGCGCGGGATTACAGGCTGAGCCACTGAGCCCGGCTCCCTGCCATTCTTTACTCAGATTTCCCCAATGGTAACATTTTACATAACTACAGAGAAATGTCACATCCAGGAAACTGACTTTGGTACAACCCATCTAATTCAAATGTCACTAGTCTTACATTCATCTCTTTGTGCCTGTGTTTAGTCCATGCAGTTTTATCCCCTGTGTGGGCTTGTGGGACCACTCCCACAGTCAAGACACAAGACTTCTGTGACAAGAATCCTTATTCTGTCTCTTGACAACCCCCGCCACCTCCCTTTTTTCCTTTCCAGCCTCTGGCGATCACTCACCTGTCCTCCATCTCTGTGATTTTGTCATTTCTTTCTTTCTTTTTTTTTTTTTTGAGTCAGAGTCTCTGTCACTCAGGCTGGAATGCAGTGGTATGCACGCTCATGGCCACCCCGGTGTTGGCCTGCTGGGCTCCGGCGATCCTTCTGCCTCAGCCTTCCAAGTAGCTGGAATGACAGGCGTGCGATACCACCCCCGGCTAATTTTTTGTTATATTGTAGAGACGAGGTCTCACCAAGTTGCCCAGGCTGGTCGTGAACCCCTGGGCTCAGGCAGTCCTCTCACCTTGGCCTCCCAAAGTGCTGGGATGACAGGCTTGAGTCACCATGCCTGACGATTGTGTCATTTCTAAATGACCAGTGGAACCATTCCAGCCCATAACCTTTGAGGGTAGCTTCTATCACTCAGTCTTGAAGACCCGTCTGAGTTGGCGTGTGCATCTGTAGGCTTTTCTTATGTATCCATAGTAGAGTTGCGAAACTGAGAACCTTTATCCTTGGCACAGTGTTGTTGTCTAATGCGCTGTTCACGTTCCAGTTGTATCAGTGATACTCTCGTTTTCTTCCCACTGCTTTTTATGTCCCTGCTGCCCCATCCAGCATCACGTTTTGAATGTGGTTGTCACGGTTCTCTCATCTCCCTTAATCTGAAGCAGCGCCTTGACCTTTCTTTGTCTTTATTAACCTTGATGTGCTTGGAAAGACACAGGACAGCTTCTGTTGTAGCATGACCCTGAGTTTGGGTTTGTCTGTTATTCTTTTGTTTTTCTGAGTCGGGTCTGACTCCGTCACCCTGGCTGGAGTGCAGTGGCACCATCAGGGCTCGCTGCAGCCTTGACCTCCTGCACACAGGCGATCCTTCCTCCTCAGCCTCCTGAGTAGCCGGGACTGCAGGCCTGCAACACCATGTCCAGCCACTCTCTTTATGTCTTTTTGGTAGAGATGTGTTCTCACTCTGCTGCCTAGGCTGGTCTGAACTCCTGAACTCAAGCAACCCTCTTGCCTCGGCCTCCCCAATAGCTGGGATGACGGACGTGAGTCACCATGTCCCTCTTTATTTTGGGTCATAATCTCATGCTTCTTTACTTAATTTGTTACTCCATATATTCTGGCTTTGGCCATTGGGCGCTCTTTCATTTGGCCTCTGTTCTTTAGACTTCCTTTCGTTGTGTGTGTGTGTGTGTGTGTTTTGAGTACTGTCTTACTTTACGCTACTAAAAGGTTTTCAGGCTTATCACGTGTATTTCTTGCCTTGGTCCTAGAAACTGTCATTTCTCCGAGGAAACTCCATTCTTTTCTGGAAGAATGGGAGTAGAAACAAAGCTCTGGGCGTTGTATGCACTGATGGTACTGGGTGCCTGCTTCTAGGCCTGTCAGCTGACAGCAGGGAAGCGTATGCATGAGCCTGCCTGTCCCCGCTCCGTCTTTAACCACGTCTGCGCTAAGCTGAACGTGAGTTTACACGTGAGTTTATGCTGTTTCCAATTCCAGGCTACCCTAGCCTTCTCTTGCTTGTGTAAGCGTCTACTCCAACAGTGAGAAACCCGTCTTTTGATTTTCTTAACAGTGTCTTTCACAGAAGTTTCGAGTTTTAATACAGTCCAACTTACCCATTTATTTTGTTTGTTTTTTTGTTTTGAGTCAGAGTCTCACTCTGTTGCCCAGGTGATGCCCACAGGCATTGCAGCCTTGACCTGCTGGGCTCAGGTGATCCTCCCACCTCAGTCTTCTGCTTCAACTGGAACTGCAGGCATGCACCACTATGCCCAGGTAATTTTTGGTTTAGTGTAGAGACGAGATCTCGCCAAGTTTCCCAGGCTGGTCTCAAACTCGTGGGCTCGGGCAGTTCTGTCACCTTGGCCTCCCAAAGTGCTGGGATTACAGACGTGAGCCACCCCGCCCAGCCTTTTTTTTTTCAATCGTGCTTTTTGGTGTTGTCAAAAAACTCACAGCCAAACTAGGAGTCAATTAGGTTTTCTCATACATGCTTTATAGTTTTAAAATTTTATATCAGACATAGTTTTTGAACTTATTTTATTTTATTTTATTTTATTTTTTGAGTTGGAGTCTCACTCTGTCACCCAGACTGGAGTGCATTGGCTGCTCCCGGCCACTGTAGCCTCGACCTGCTGGGCTCCAGCGATCCTTCCGCCTCAGCCTTCCGAGTAGCTGGAACTACAGACGTGTGCTACCATGCCCGGCTAATTTTTGATTTATTGTAGAGATGAGGTCAGGCGGGTCTCGAACCCGCGGGCTCAGGCAATCCACTCACCTCAGCCTCCCAAAGCGGCAGGATTCCAGACTGAGCCACCAAGCCCGGCTATGAACTTCTTTTAACTGAGATTTTGACTGTTGTCAATAAGTAAAGCCCCTTCCCCCTTTCATCTCTTGGCTGGGATGTCAGTTTCACAGTTTTATAGTTAGAAGTGGTGAAATGAAATTTTGGAACTCCTTGAGGGGTGGATAAGAAGGTCCATTAACTTTGGAGTTCAAATACCGTCTGTCAGATGGGGGAAATAAATCGAGCTTCTCCCAGCCCTCAAGCTGATTAGCAGGACAGGACATATATGATAAAGTGATCAGCACTAAAAGCAACATACAGTAGGATGCTTGATTGTGTTTTTTAGGAAAAAGACTCACAGAATTAGCAGGAGGTCAAGGTCAGTGTGAGCTGGGCTAGTCAGGGGCATCCTGGAGGCCAGACTCGAAGGTGGTGAACCTTTCTCAGCTGAGGGACAGGGGCGAAAAGTCCAGAGTGTAGGCCATCAGGGAGCAGGTGGGGGACCGTAGAAGCCATATTGACTGATAAGGAGAGAAGGGGGAATGCCTAGAGGAGAACGGGGCAGGTGAGGCCGTGCTGGAGTCCGAGGCTAAAGAGGGGTCCAGTTGGCGGGAGCTTGCTGAGCTTGCTGGCAGGTGAGGAAGCGTGGGCATTACATGCCAAGATCCAGGATGCGGGGCTTGCTTTAATGGGTTTTTTTTTTTTTTTGAGTTGGAGTCTCACTCTGTCTCCCAGGCTGGAGTGCAGTGGCCACTCCCAGTCACTGCAGCTTATTGTAGAGATGCGGTCTCGCCAAGTTGCCCAGGTAGGTCTCGAACCCGCAGGCTCAGGCAGTCCACTCACCTCGGCCTCCCAAAGCGCTGGGATTACAGGCTGAGCCACCAAAGCCAGCCTTTTTAAAAATTTACCATAGAGACAAGTTCTCGCCAGTTTTGCCCAGGCTGGTCTCAAACCCCTGGGCTCAGGCAGTCCTCTCACCTCTGCCTTCCAAAGTGTTGGGATGACAGGCGTGAGCCACCATGCCCGGCAGTTGTTATTTTCTGAACAGGTAAAATATCCCCATGTCGCATGCTCTAAGGCCTTTTTTCCACCCATCCCAGCCACCCAGTTTCCATTACCTGCAGCCGCCAGTAGCTGTAAACACATTTCTCTGGAGTGGAAATATAAACAACTGTATGCGTGTATGTATATGCATATATATTTGTGTATTCCCCCTCCTTTTTTCTTTTTCTTTTTAAATAGCCGCAGCGTATTCCAGCGTGTGGGTGTGTTCGTGTGTTCCTAAGCACACACCTGTTGACAGACTTTCCGAAGGCTGGGGGTCTAACCCTGTTATAAGCAGTGCTCTCATGAATAAATAAGGTTTAGATTTACTTTGACGTAATTTGGTTCGGACTGTGTGTTATCCCAGTCCAGGTTGTGACCAGAAACCGTGAAGGCAAATGGGCACACTTTCTGCAGGAAACAGTGGTCAGCACGTGTAGGCCACAGGCACTTCCACAGCAAACTCCGGAGCTATGGAAGGCTTGCACGTGTTACAGTGTCCAACAGCACAAAGCTGACCTGGAGAGTCAGGCCCTCTTCCCTGGCCTGGGGCTCTCTGCAGTGTTCGGATTTCTTGCATTTCAAGGATGCGGTTCCCGGCTCCGGTCGACGTGCGGCATGTGCACTTTTGTCTTGCCAGGGGGATTTTCATCCCAGGAGTTTTCTTTCTTCTCACAGTTTCCCTGATATGAGCTTATCTTGCCGCTGCCTCCGGTTCTTTTCCTCCTGCTGGTCTCTTTTCACATCTAACTTATCCAGAGTAATTGAAAGTCAGGGCTCACTCTGTTGTCCAGGCTGGAGGGCGCTGGTGCAGTCCTGGCTCACTGCAGCCTTGATCTCCTGGACTCAAGGGATCCTCACCCCTCAGCTTCTGAGTAGCTGGGACTACAGGTGCATGCCACCACGCTTGGGTAATTTTTAAGTTTGTTTTTTTTTTTTGAGTCAGAGTTTCAGTCTCTCACCCAGGCTGGAGTGCAGTGGCACACTTGTGGCCACCGCAGCCTCAACCTGCTGGGCTCAGGAGATCCTTCTGCCTCAGCCTTCCAAGTAGCTGGAACTACAGGTGCGTGCCACCATGCCCAGCTAATTTTTTGATTTATCGTAGAGACAAGGTCTCACCAAGTTGCCCAGGCTGGTCTCAAACCCCTGGGCTCTGGCAATCCTCTTGCCTCCACCTTCCAAAGTGTTGGGATGACAGGCATGAGCCACCACACCTGGCCTAATTTTTTTTTGTTGTTGTTGAAGAGACAGGGTCACACTCCATTGCTCAGGTTGGTCTTGAACTCCTGGGCTCAGGCGATTCTCCCACCCTGGCCTCCCGAAGTGCTGAGGTTACAGACACGAGTCACTGCACCCAGTTGACTGCAGAGTGATTCTGAGTAAACAGGCCTCAATTTCTCTGGAGTCGAGACTGTTCTCTTCAGTCTCAGCCTCATCCACACAAGGTGTGTCAACTCGGTCGTTCCTGGGACCCCCTGTTCTGCTGGGCAGGTTTAGTTATCATGTGGGCGAATAAGTATAACCACGGAGTGTGTTCCTCTTGGAGTCTGAAAAACCCCTGAAGATCTATAAATAAATCACCGCCGTGTGTCACCACAGCATTCTCAATATATGTATATGCTCTGCTGATGTAATTTAGAAAGTTCCGATGCTTTTTGTAAGGGGAAGAGTTCTTCAAAATGGAAAGATGGCCAGGCACGGTGGCTCCTGCCATAGTCCCAGCACTTTGGGAGGCTGAGGTAGGAGATTGCTTGAGCCCAGGAGTTTGAGACCAGCCTCGGCAACATAGCAGGACCTCATCTCGACAAAGAAATAAAAAAATAAGCCGGCCAAAACTCCAGTCCCAGCTACTTGGGAGGCTGAGGCTAAAGAGTCGCCGGAGCCTAGGAGGTCGTGGCTGCAGGGAGCCAAGATTCCGCCACTGCACTCCAGCCTGGGAGACACAGTGAAACCCCGACTCAGGAATGAAATGGAATGGTGGATTTTCCCACCCTATTTTTATAAATACTGAGTTTTTGAAAGGCTGCTCTTAGTGTACCCTGGGAAGAAATTGTAAAATTAAGAATTCTCAAGGAATTGTGTGTTTAACGATTTAGATTTAAGCTTATTTTGCAGAGATTTTGTTCTTCATGGTTGATGAAACTGTCAAATGAGAATAATAAACATTATTGTATCCACTTAAAGGCCCTAGTTTCGAGATTTTTTGAGTAGGTGACATAATAAATAGAATTGAGAATAGAGTGAGATTTAAGTTCGTTTCTGTGAACATGATGGATAATCATTTCTCTGTCCTCACACAGAAAACATTGTTTCCAAAACCATGCCATTACGATCTGGAGTCCTGCTCTGAATGTATGCTAAAATCAATGTTTGGTGCCCTGTTTACAAGTCGTGGTGTCAGTGACAAATACATTATGATTTTAACTACTAAAAGCTTAGGTGACTTACTTGTTTTGTTTGTTTGTTTGTTTGTTTGAGTTGGAGTCTCACTCCGTCGCCCCGGCTGGGGTGCCATGGCACACTCACGGCCACCCCAGCATCGACCTACTGGGCTCCAACGATCCTTCCGCCTCAGCCTTCCGAGTAGCCAGAACTACAGATGCGTGCTACCATGCCCTGCTATTTTTTATTTTATTAGAGACGAGGTCTCACCAAGTTCCCTGGGCTGGTCTTGAACCTGCAGGCTCAGGCAATCCGCTTGCCTCGACCGCCTGAAGTTCTGGGATGACAGACCAAGTCACCGAGCCCGGCCAGTGGGTGTATTTTAATGCTTATTGTGTTTTCCAGTGTTCACATGGCTTTCTCCCCACAAGAAGCATCATGATTTGTCAGGTTATTTGACCCACTTCCTTGTCTGGAACGTGTGGTGACAGTACTAACTTGTTTTAAATGATCTAACAATCCTTGACTGCTTTGTGAGTGTGGCAGGGTCACCAGTGAGCTGACTCTGGTCAGCATTCAGACCTTTGGAGTGGCAAGTTTGTTCTGAGAGGTTGGGGCTTTCCTGGATACAACAGCTGCAGAGACTCCCTGAAAACCGAGGCAGAGAGCCTGTGCGTCCTGAGCTTTGCTTTGTAGTAGGGAAGGAGGCCTCGAGCTTGAGGGCCGCGGTGCCTTTCCTAGAGCCACGAGTTGGAGCTCAGCCTCGGATTTCGCCTCCACACCCGAGCCTCTTCTGCGGGCTTCTCCCCAGTCTTGGCCGAGTCCGAGCCAAGGCTTGGCTCCTTGCCCCAGCCTCATCCACAGGCTCTGGCTGCCAAGGGATGCCTTTTTCCTTGGCCCAGGTGCCGCTTCAGGCACCTGGTTAATGAACAAATCTGGAAATACTGGTTGAGCACCCAGGTCCTGGGCCGAGTGGGACAAGCAAGAGAGACAGGTATGCGGCCTGTCTTCGATATGCGTTGGTGTTGCCTCAGTCTGGGGACGGGGCTCATTCATACAGCTGTAAGGAGGCACGGGTTGAAAACCAATGCCAGGAGTGGCGGGAAAGTGTGTGTTTTTCCTGCTCGAACTTGACAAGCTTTCAGGGACACAGATTTCAGAAGCCGAGGATGGTGGTTTGTGTTCCCTCTCAGTCGCAGTGGCCGGCGTGTTCCCTGTCTTGACACCGCCTCCCACCCCCACCTTCTGGAAACAATGGTCCTATCATCTCCTTGCAGAGGTGGGCGCTCTTTATTTAGTCAGGCGACTGGAGCAGTGGGTGTGTGTTTCCAGTTGGAGATGCTCTCAGGGATCTGTTTTCCTTGTTCCCTCGGGGCTGGGCTTTGAAAAGGTCTGGTCCGGTGTGGTCTGCCAGGTTTGAATGTGTCCCTTATTCCACTTCTGGCATTGCCATCAATTGGTCATGAGATTTTTTTCTTTTGTATGTTTCTGTTAGCTGAGACATCGACTGTGGGAACGTCTGTCTCCTTCACACACCCCGTTGTGTGTTAGAGTGTGTGCGTGTTTTCATGTATTCGCCACTGACTCAGGGAACACTGACTGAGAGGACGTATATATGGGTGTCGTGGCTGTGTGAGGCCCTGGGGATGAGGACGGCTCATGGCTGGAAGGAACTTCAAGAAAGACAGACAGATGGACAGATAGCTCTAATAGCTCGGGTAAGTACAGATAATGGAGCCTGTCCAGGCGTGCTGGTGTGTGGAGCAGAGCTGTGGTTGGCTCTGAGGTGGGTATGGTGACCCCGAGGTCCTCAGCCCCGCGAGCTCAGAACTGTTTCTGTAAAAGGGCAAAGACGTCATTGGCCTTTGGAGGCTCTCCTGCCCTGGGGAATGTACAGTGGCGTTTCCCAGAGGCAGAGCAGCGTGTGAGACCTCCGCGGAGATGAGAAGCTAGCTGTTTGCTCCTGAGCCAGACATTAAGGAACTTCGCAGGAATGTAGAGTGGTGTCTCTCTTCTTGCTAGAGGTTTTGTTTTGAAAAATGGTTTCCAAAAATGAAGTATGTTTACAATGAAAGTTTTTATATAAACATTTGGGTTTATTCTGTGAATGAATGCTTGATGTAATATTTAAGCATTTATGAAATAAGTACTTTAAAACTCTCCATTTTAATTTCTTTTTTGAGTTGGATTCTCACTTTGTCGCCCAGATTGGAGTGCAGTGGCATGCTCCCAGCTACCACAGCCTCGAACTGCTGGGCTCAGGTATCCTTCTACCTTAGCCTCCCAAGTAGCCAGAACTACAGGTGTGCGTTACTGTGCCTGGCTCATTTTTGATTTACTGTAGAGACGAGGTCTCGCCAAGTTGCCTGGGTGGGTCTCGAACCTGCGAGCTCAGACAATCCACTCGCCTCAACCTCCCAAAGTGCTGGGATGACAGGCTGAGCCACCGATCCCAGCCTCTATTTTAATTTCAAATTCAGTAAAGAATGACAGACATAGCCCACATAGGCAAGGTATAAACCTGGATGGGAATTGAGACCAAAAAGTTTGAGAACCATTGGAACAGAAATTTCTTAACTGGTCCTTAGAAGGGAGTTGGCCAGGAAAGGATTCTGGGAGGAGCTGACGCCAGGGCTTAATTACACGTGTTTGTATAACTACAGGCCGCGATGTGAAGTGGGAGGGAGGGTCAGATGCCGGGTCAGAAGTGGTGGCAAGAGGTGGCTGCGGAGGCCTGCGTGCCCCTCCCAGGAGCTGTTCACGACCCATTCGTATTTGTTCAGGGCCCGTCTAGAGACGCTGAGGTCTCTCAGTTGTGTTGCTTTCCAGCCTCGTGCCTGGGGCACTGCCTGAAGCTGTTTTATTGCATATGTGTTGCTCAGCTTATGAGGGTAGAAGACTGTGTTTTTTTATTTTGTGTGATTTGTTAAATTGACTATCAGCATTTTGCTTATCAGAAGGGTGTTTCATTTAGCAACACGGATGGAGCTGGAAGCCATTATCCTAAGTGAACTAACTCAGAAAGCAAAAACCAAGCGCTGTGTGTTTTCACTTCCACGTGGGAGCTAAATGAACAGAAAGATGGGAACAATGGACACGGGGCACCAAAAAGGGGGCCGGGGAGAGGAGTGGGAGCTCAGAGCCGCATGTCGGGGCCGTGTGCTCCGTGTGGGGGTGGGGACAGCAGAAACCCAGCCTCCCTGGCGCGCAGCATGCGTACACAGGTAGCGAACACGCCTGTGTGCCCCTTGTGTCTCAAATAAGAGAGGCTCTTCCACACACGCCCGCCCAGCCTTGACAGCACACGAGGAACCTGTGACTTCCAGTCCTCATGCTTCCTCAGTTAAGTTCATTGTGTCGCCCATAAAATGTAGGTTTCAGGTAACCATTTGTCAATGACACCAAGTTCTTGTACGTTGTTTTAATATACTAGTTATGGTTATGCACTTACTACTACATAGAGCTGCTTCTGAACCATGAGGTTGAGTTGATAAGAAAGTTCACTTTTTTTTTTT
>NW_007259948.1:352080-360326 GCF_000164805.1 Carlito syrichta | reverse complement strand
TTGAGTTGAAGTCTCACTCCATCGCCCAGTCTGGAGTGCAGTAGCACATTCACGGCCACCATAGCCTCGACCTGCTGGGCTCAGGCCATCCTTCCACCTCAGCCTTCCAAGTAGCTGGAACTAAAGGCGCATGCTACCATGCCTAACTAATTTTGATTTATTGTAGAGATGCGGTCTCACCATGTTGCCCGGGCTGGTCTCAAACCTGCGGACTCAGGCAATCCACTCACCTTGGCCTCCCAAAGTGCTGTGGTAACAGACTGAACCACTGAGCCCGGGCAGCATTATTTTAAAAATTGATTTTTTTTCCTCTCCAAGTATTTTTTCCACATGTCTGAATGTAAGATTGCTTTGAGTCTTGTAGATTCCTTGACAGTTTAAGATTCTAGTTTCTGAGAATGCTTTTTGGACAAATGTTATGATGGATTTATTTATTTTTGGTTTGGAGTCTCACTCTGTTGCTCAGGCTGGAGTGCAGTGGCATGCTCACAGCTGCTGCACCCTTGACTTGCTAGGCTCACGTGGTCCTTCCCTTCCATCTTCTGAGTAGCTGGGACTACAGGCGCGCACCACCAGGCTCTGCTAACTTTTTGATTTTTTGTGAAGATGAGGTCTTACTATGTGGCTAGGCAAGGGGGCTCACACCTGTCATCCCAGCACTTTGGGAGGCCGAGGCAAGAGGATTGCCTGAGCCCAGGGGTTCGAGACCAACCTGAGCAACATGGTGAGACCTCATCTCTACAATAAATTAGCCGGGTGTGGTAGTGCGTGCCTGTAGTTCCGGCTCCTTGGAAGGCTGAGGCGGAAGGATGGCCTGAGCCCAGCAGGTCGAGGCTGCTGCGGTGGCCGTGAACGTGCCACTGCACTCCAGCCTGGGTAACAGAGTGAGATTCCAACTCAAAAACAAAAACAATCAAAAATGGTGATAGAATTTGGTATGTGACATAATTCATGTATCTTAAAAGTCACCCATTTTTTAACTTATTCTGGAGACCAGTGTTTTGTCAGCTATATGGTTTGTAAACATTTTCTCCCATTTTGTGGATTGTGTTTTTGCTTTCTTGATAATATTATTTGCCAAAGTTTTCCTTTTTTTTTTTGAGTTAGAGTCTTACTCTGGGCTCTTGCGATCCTTCCACCTCAGCTTTCCAAGTAGCTGGAACTACAGGTGCACGGTACCATGCCCGGCTAATTTTTTTGATTTATTGTAGAGATGAGGTCTCACCAAGTTGCGTGGGTGGGTCTCGAACCCACGGGCTCAGACAATTCACTCACCTCGGCCTCCCAAAGTGCAATTACAGGCTGAGCCACCGAGCCCAGCCAGTTTTCTGATTTGATGAAGTCTAACATGTTTTTCCTTTGGTTGCTTTGCTTTCTTTCTTTTTTTTTTAAAGTTGTGGGGTACAATTTAGGGTTAGGTATGCAAATAGTCATTGTGTAGATAAAGTTTGGGCCTCACTTCGGTCCCTGCTTCACCTGGTTTGAGATCAGGTACCCTTGTTGTTGATGAGGTGTGCTCCCCTACTCCCTGGCAGTTTCCCACTACTGCCAATCCCTTTCTTATAGTATTATGATAATTGTTCAGGGTCCGCTTATGAGTGAGCACATGTGGTACTCAGTTCTTTTTTCTGTGATAGATCACTGAGTATTACAGACGAAGTTCATCCAAGTTGCTGCGAAATTCATAATTTTGTCCTTCTTTATGACTGTGTAATATTCCATTGTGTACATGTACCACATTTTTAAAATCCAGTCCTCTTTGATGAGCATTGCTTGTGCTTTCAGTGACAGATCTAGGAAACTATTCACCGAGTCAAGGTTGTCGAGGTTACTTCTGTGTTTTCGTCTATGAGTTTTATAATTTTAGCTCTTACATTAGGGCGGTAACTCATCTTGAGTGACTGTGTGTGAGGAAAGGGTGCAACCTTATTCTTTCGGGTCTGGCTGTCCGGTTGTCCCTATCACCATTTGTTTTTCCCCATCGAATTGTTTTGGAACCCCTGTCTAAAATAAATAGATCATAAGTATCAAGTCTTGTTTCTGTTTATGCTTGATTCGTGTCCGAGGATGTGGTCGATCTTGGAGTTCCATGTGGTGATGAGTAGAATGTGTATTCCGTAGTTGTTGGGTGGACTGTTCTTAGGTATCAGTTACGTCCGTTTGAAGCCTTGTTTCTGGATGGTCATTGTATTTCACTGATCCAAGGGCACATTCAAGCTCTCAGGTCCGCCTTAGGCTCTGGTGAGTGAACCTGTTAAACTCACTTCCAAGGCTTGTCAGTGACTAAAAACGTCTGCCCATAATTGAAGGGAAGAGATCATTCGAGTAAGCCGGGCTGGCTCGGTGGCTCAGCCTGTAATCGCGCACTTTGGGAGGCTGAGGTGAGTGGATTTCCTGAGCCCGCGGGTTCAAGACCCGCCTGGGCAACTTGGCGAGACCTCATCTCTACAATAAATCAAAAAATTAGCCGAGCGTGGTAGCGCGCGCCTGTAGTTCCGGCTACTCGGAAGACTGAGGCGGAAGGATCGCCGGAGCCCAGCAGGTCGAGGCTGCGGTGGCTGGGAGTGGCCGCTGCACTCCAGTCTGGGCGACAGAGTGAGACTCCGACTCAAAAAAGAAAAAGATCTTTCGAGTAACCAAAATGGTGCTTCCTGGTTGAAGGAAGAAAAATCTGATGTCTGGCTTAAACTAGGACAGTGCTGACTGTCTTCAAATCGTAAGCATATCTGTTCCGTCACTCTTCCTTTGCCTGCAGGTGATCTTATTCACCTAACGCATTGACGCGGCGGTGGCATGGTCCAGGAGCACGCAGTGAACACGAAACCTGTGCCATTTGATAGAAAGAGCAGGTGAGACAGACCGCTGTGGCTATTTGTGATTGCTCACTCCTGTGTGGATCCTTATTTGTTCAGTGATGGCCATGCAGGGTCACCTTGGATGATCACTTGTACCTGTTCGACTTGCTTTTTTGACCTCTCATCTCGCTTTTACTGTGTCTAGAGGTTTTTGTTAGACTCTCCCCTCACTACCTGAGAATAGGTAAACTTTGATTTAACCACTTATAATAAGTGGGCTCTATCCTGCATGATAAATTGAGCCGAAGAAAGAAGGCATGATAAACTTTTTTTTTTTTTTTGAGTTGGAGTCTCACTCAGTCGCCCAGACTGGGGTGCAGTGGCCGCTCCCAGCCACCGCAGCCTCGTCTGCTGGGCTCCGGCGGTCCTTCCGCCTCAGCCTTCCAATGTTCCCTGAGTCTGTTCTTTTTTGGTGTGAAATTGTGTGTGTTATTTTGAAGTAACTTGAGACATGATGGAAAAGCTTAAAAAATAATAAAGTTGTGTGGATTAAGAGCTGTCCTCAAGATTTTTCCTATTCTCCCTTGGAAGAAATAGACGTGTGGTATCAGCAACTGAGTATTGTGAGCACTCATGCATGTTATGAAGTTGACAAAGTAATGCAGCAGAGAGTGACCTACCTTACCTGTGGCGCTCTATAAAACGCCTTTCGGGAGAGGTGACTTTTGTTTTGTTTTGTTTTGCGTCAGATTCTGTCGCCCAGGCTGGAGAGCAGTGGCACGCTCACGGCCACCGCAGCATCGATCTTCTGGACTCAGGCGCTCTTTCTGCCCTCAGCCTTCCAAGTAGCTGCAACTACAGGCCTATGCCACCACGCCCAGCTAATTTTTTTATTTATTGTAGAGAGAGGTCTCGCCAGGTTGCCCAGGCTGGTTTCGAACCCCGGGGCTCAGGCAGTCCTCTCACCTCCGTCTCCCAAAGTGCTGGGATGACAGGTGTGAGCCACCATGCCCTGCTGAGAGGTGATTCTGGAGTTGAGACATGAAGTGGCAGGAGACCCGAGGGCAGAATATTCTGGGCTTAAAAGAACAGTAGGACCAAGAGCCCTGAATTAGGAACAAAGCCAGGAAGAAAAAGCCAGCGACTTGGCTAGAGAGCAGTGGGTGAAGAGGAGAGTGGGCACTGAGGTCGGCTGTAGACAGACTTGGGCCCCCTCGGATCTCCGCAGGTGGGTCACCCAGGGAGCCTCTGGAAGGCTTTGGGCGAGGAGCTGGAGTGGCCCGATCGATGCTGTGCACGGTGCACCCTGGTTGCCCTGGCGCAGACGAACTGCCAGAGCAAAGTGTGGAGGCGGAGACAGGGGCTGGGGGTGCCGGAGTGACCTAGCTGCTGGAGCCGGCCGTGGTGGCAGTGAGGGCCTGGCTGCGTCTGGTATGTTTTGGGGGGAGGAGCAGGCTTTTTGTTTGTTTTGTTTCTGTCTGTCATCGGGTCTGTGGGAGAGCAGGCTGGGGCTCTCCGTAGTTTCTTGTAGCCTGGTTTGAAATGTTGTCACACATCCAACTTTGAAAGCGCCAAGCAGAAAGAGACGCAGAGCTGCGGCTCAGAGAAGAGGGAAGGTTCAGGCTAGAGAAGCCAGTTGAGGTGTCATCGGCGTCTGTTGACGTTGGCCGTCAAGGACTGGGGGGGAATTCCTCGGGGAGAGTGAGACCGCAGCGCGGGCGTCCCGGAGGGTCTCCAGTGGTCTCCGTGATAGAAAGAATGGAACAGCGTGTGGACGTGTGTGCGCGTTCGGGAGAACGTTTGGTATCCTGTTTTCTGTCGTTATATTCGACCATGGGCTTTTATTGAAATTTAGACATTTTAGAAGCAAGTTTCACTTTTAGGAATTAATCCTAAAGATATGCCTATATATGATTATTTATTCATTGTCACACTGTCTGCAATTGTAAAAATGCTGGAAACCATCTAAATACTCACAAATAATGGTGTATCCACACAGTGGAATACTGTGCAGATGTAAAAATAAAAATGAGGAAGATCTCTGTGAACTGACATGAAGTAATATCCAGTACACATTGTGACTTTTTTTTCTTTTTTTGAGTTGGAGTCTCACTGTCGCCCAGGCTGGAGTGCAGTGGCACGCTCATGGCCACTGCAGCCCAAACCCCCTGAGCTCAGGCGATCCTTCCGCCTCAGCCTTCCAAGTAGCTGGAACCACAGGTGCGTGCCACCGCGCCCAGCTAATTTTTTGATTTGTTGCAGAGAAAAGGCCTCGCCAAGTTGCCCAAGCTGGTCTCGAACCCTGGGCTCAGGCAGCCCTCTTGCCTTGGCCTCCCAAAGTGCTGGGATGACAGGCATGAGCCCCCGTGCCCAGCCCACAGTACACATTGTTAATGAAAAGCAGAGAGCAAAAGGTGCTCTATAGATGCTACCTCTTGTGTAAGAAAAAGCAGAAATAAGAAAATATTGATGCATTTTCTTCTGTGTGCAAAAATAAGCACAGGGCAGCAACCAGAAGCGAGCGAGGTTGTCTTCACACAGGGTTCGCGTGGGAGCCCCGTAGGGTAGGAAGCAGGGAGGGAGCCGAGGCTGGAGAGGGCTGCTCCCCGGACCGCCGCTTGTGAGGCTCCGCCTTTCGGGACCATGTGACTGTTTCACACAATCAAAAAGAAACACGTAAAATGTATCAGGATGGGAAGAAACATCCTAAATGGAAATGAGTGAACCTAACAGGATTTCTTTTTTTCTTGAGTTGGAGTCTCACTCTGTTGCCCAGACCGGAGTGCAGTGGCCGTTCCCGGCCACCGCAGCCTCGACCTGCTGGGCTCCGGCGATCCTTCCGCCTCAGCCTTCCAAGTAGCTGGAACTACAGATGTGCACTACCACACCCGGCTAATTTTTTTGATTTATTGTAGAGATGAGGTCTTGCTAAGTTGTCCAGGCAGGTCTCGAACCTGCGGGCTCAGGCAGTCCACTCACCTCAGCTTCCCAAAGTGCAGGATTACAGGCTGAGCCACCAAGCCTGGCTTATTTGAGGATCTTAAAGCTTGGTTTTCTCAGGCTGGGTGTGGTGACTCCTGTCTTAATCCCAGCACTTAGGGAGGCCGAGGTTGGAGGATCACTTGAGGTCAGGAGTTCAAGACCAACCTGGGCAACGTAGCCAGACCCCTGTTTCAATTTAAATAATAATTTTTTAAAAGTTTGGTTTTCTACTTTGTTCTCAAAAATTTTTTTTTTTGAGTCAGGGTCTCACTCTGTTGCCCAGGCTGTAGTGCAGTGACACAATCATGGCACATTGCAGCCTTGACCTCCTCAGCTCAGGTGATCCTTCTGCCTCAGCCTCCCAAGTAGCTAGGGTTTACAGGTGTGTGCCAGCATGCCGGGCTAATTTTTTAATAGAGACGAGGTCTTGCTGTTTTGCGTAGACTGGGATTCCCAGCTTTTCTAGTGTTTGATAAAACTTGAAAACCCATCCAAAACTATAGACACCTGCCAAACAGTTCCTGAGCATCTGTGAATGGTGGTTATCCTGTCTTGTCTTTTCTTCTTGCTCAGGCCGCTTGGGACAGTGGTAAACGAGCATGTAAGTTAGCAGCAGTTTGGACACTATGTGGAGAGCTGTCTGGCCCGTATTGCCCCGGCGACCTTTGGGGGAAATAGATGTACCTTTATTTTGTTGTCATTCTGCATATCTGATCATTTCTTTAAGAAAAACTGAAGCAAAGGCCATAAATATTGATCGCTCTAACATCAGTGGGGATTTCCCCCCTTCATATTCCTTTTGATAGATATAAATACCTCACCAGATGCAGTGGCTCCCTTCTGTAATGCCAAGAGGGCAAGGCAGGAGGATCACTAGAACCCAGGAGTTTGTGACCAGTGACCAGCCTGGGCAACATAGTGAGACCTCGTTGCTACCAAAAAAGTACGTGTGTGTGTGTGTGTGTGTTTATATTAGTGGGACATGGTGGCATGTGCCGGTAGTCCCAGGTACTTGGGAGGCTGCGGCGGAAGGATCGCCTGAGCCCAGGAATCAAGACTGCAGTGAGCCATGATGGTGCCGCTGCACTTCAGCCCGGGTGACAGAGTGAGACCTCGATTCAAAAAATAAGATAGGGATAGACGGATAGATAGATCGGCAGACAGACAGACCTTTTACATCGTTTTACTCAGCACTTTTGAGGTCCCTGAGATGGGCTCCCCATGTTTTCAGTTGTTTTACGTGTATGAACACTTTAGATCTGAGGTGTTGATACATTTCACTGGGGGACAGCGTGCCTTGTAGCTAGCTGTTCTTTCCTTTCAAGTGAGACTGAAAGAGGTAAGATCCTTGGGAGTTAAGCAGCACGTGGGGTGGGATTTCCTCGGCACTCACCATCTGCTAATGCGTGACTGTAGCTCCTTTGATCTGTTCAGTGACCCTTTTTGCTTGCCGGTGATGTGTCAAGGTGCTTTGCTAGGTAGCTGGGCTGCACCCGAGACTGTTTCCTTGTCCTGCGGGATCCCAGCCAAGTAGGGGAGAGAGCAGATCGAGGTTTGTAGGGTGCTGAAATGAGTGAGGTACCTGCAAGCCATAGCAAGCTCCCCTGGAAGTGGCCTCGGGACCAGGAAGAGCTCTGGAGAACGGCCGCCTGAACTGGGCTGATGGGAGGGGCTGGCCTGCTGCACTGGCTGGCTGGCAACATCCCAGGGGCCAGGGGCTTAGACCCGAGGCTCTCCCACTCGTGAGGTATTGTCAGCATCGTTCTGTTTGCATTTCTAGTAAATGAAAGATGGATGATATTGACCGTTCACAGCCGGGTTTGTTTCAGATCCTTGGCGACCTCCTGGCTGCAGCTGAAGGAGAAGTTACTGGCGGCAGACTCTGGAGTCCGCCTTTTGTGGTGGCCCCAGGTCATGTGACCCGGCCTCCGGGTCAGGTTGACTTCCTTGTTAAGGGCGATGGCTGGGTAGGGAAGACGCATCCTGGTCTTCCAGGAGAGGGTGAGAGCACCTTTAGCAGAGGGTTTTAAAAGAGACGAGTCTTGCTCTGGTTCCTAGTTCTCGAACTCCTGGGCTCAAGCAATCCTCCTGCCTCCGCCTCCTGAGCAGCTGGGCCTGCAGGCTTGTGCCACTGCCCCCCGCGTGGTGGGGCTTTTGGTCAAAAGAGATAGGAGGCTCTGTATGGCTAGGGAAGAAGAGGTGTTGACCCTGACTCTGAGAGAAGCAGCGTGGAATTGTGGAGAAAAGATCCTTTTCAAGGAGGCTGATGTTAGAGGCCGAGGACGGAGGACCCCGCAGTGGGACGGGCAGTGCCGCGGTCTCTGGAGGGCATGGTTCCCGTCATCGCGCGTTTCTGTTGATGATATTAAGCTCTGTTTTGGCTTGTGTATTTACTAAAGTAGTAATAGATTTTTTTTTTTTAAAGTTGAAGTCTCACTCTGTCGCCCAGACTGGAGTGCAGTGGCCGCT
>NW_007259948.1:327533-352060 GCF_000164805.1 Carlito syrichta | reverse complement strand
CGCCCCCTCCGCCCCCACACGTGCCTGCCTTCCGACTGTTAACATTCTGAACATCATTTTAATTGTCTCACTTTTGGGAAAACAAACATGTGATACCCTTTGAAATGGCTTTTAAATGTGTTTTCTAACAGTCCTCTCATCTTAAAAATTCGTGTTCATCAAAAGCCAACAAAGAAAGTGTAAAGTTAACCACACGTTTGGGAAAAAAGAATTGTAGTGTGTGTAACAGAGGAGTGTCGTCCTGGACAGGGCTGGTCCATAGCGTGCCGTCTGCGCAGTCACGGGCCCCTCCTGTTGGTCGTCCCTGTGCCTAGTTGAATGCTCAACTGTCACCATCTGTAAAGTTTTAACTTTTGAATCAGTGGCCTAACATTTTATTTGTTTATTTTCTGAGTCAGGGTCTCTGTTGCCCCGGCTGGAGTGCGGTGTTCATGGCTCACTGAAGCCTCGAAGTCCTGGGCTCAGGCGACCCCTCTGCCTCAGCCTCCCCAGTAGCTGGGACTAAAATCATGGGCCACCATGCCCAGCTAATTGTTTGATTTTTTTTTTTTGTAGAGATGAGGTCTCGCCATGTTGCCCAGGCTGGTCTCGAACTCCTGGGCTCAAGCATTCCTCTCGCCTCAGCCTCCCAAATTGCTAAGATTGCAGATGTAAGCCACCGCGTCTGACCGCATTTTTATTTATTTGCTTAATTTTTTTTAGTGGTGAAAACGTTTATATTTGGAATTAGCCAGCTGGACTCAGTTTAGATGATCCCAGTTTTGTTGGCAACTGTCAAGACATCATAGTCAGCCACTTGAACACATGGCTTCTCTCTGTTGGGTGTCATCAGAGTGTTGACCTTGGCCATGTCAGTTCCTAGAGCTTCTTCTCAGCCTGTTTGATCTGGTGCTCATTGACCTGGTCATCCACAGCTAACACAAGCATATTGTTACCTTCTGTCTTCTTCTCAGTGATCAGTGGTTGTTTCTCCTGGGGGTGCTTTTTCTAGGATATTTGGGTACAGTGTCTTGGGCACCTGGAAGGGGGTAACACGTGGACACCTTCTGGCACTACATTCTTGGCCTTCAAAGCCTTTGCTTTGACTTTGGCATTGATAGAGGCAGGGGCTTCCTTCTTCACTTTTGGTACTATCTTGATGAAAAGGCCTCATGTTAAAAAAATTTTTTTTAAATTTTTTGTAGAGATGGGGGTCTCGTTATGTGGCCCAGGCTGGTCTTGAACTCCTTGACTCAAGGGAATCCTCTCACCTCCCAAAGTGTGGAATTACAGACGTGGGCCCCCATGCCTGGCCAGGCCTCAACGTTTTTATTTTGCTCTGGGACCTGCAAATTATGTTTTCAGTCTTCTTCCTGAATACATAAAGCCTACTAATTAGAGAGTCCAGTAAGAAAATGGCCAATGTCTGAGCGCAAAGGAACATGAAAAAGTCTTCAAGCACATTAGATATTCAGCCTGTATTTAATTTATTTATATATTTATTTTTAGAGTCAAGATTCTAAAAACTCTGCTGCCCAGACTGGAGTGTGGTGACATGATCACAGCTCATTGCAACCTCAAGCTCTGGGGCTTAGTGATCCTCTTGCCTCTGCCTCCCGACTAGCTAGAGTACAGACATGTGTCTAATTTTTAAATTTTTTTGGAGAGATGAGGTCTTGCTGTGTTGCCCAGCTGGTCTCAAACTCCTGGCCTCAGGCAGTGCTTCTGCTGTGGCCTCCCAAAGTGGCGGGATTACAGATTAAAGCCACTGTATCTAACCTACAACTAGTATCTTAAAATATATAAATAACAAAACTTACCTGACTTATTTAATTTATAGCCCATTTAGAGTAATACTTCTGTCTTCAACCTTTTTTGTAGTGTGTCTTCTAATCTGAAAAAGTCTTCCATGAAAAACGTCACTTAGAAAATCAGTAATGCCGTCTGTTTTCCTAAAAGATTGAAATGGGGGTATCATTTTGAGGTAAGTATCCAGTTTTGTATTTGGAATTACTTATACTGGTTAGATTCTAAACCTTTTAGTTAGTTTGAGAAGTGGGGGTAGGTTTGGGTGGGAGAATCCTAGGCCTTGTTTTAAAGAAGTCGGATATGTAGGATTATGTTTACCGTGGAGTTCAGATCAGAGCTTCACAAAGGGGAGAGGAGGGTCTGTAGCACTGAAAGCTTAGAGAGGCTCCTTGAAAACTGAAGGATCTTTTGGATTTGGCAGGTAAGGCATCGAAGACCCCAGCAAAGACTCTTTTGAAAGGATGTCTATGGCTGAAAAGTTAGCTTGCAGGAGGGGCGTGAGCACTGAAGAGAAGGTGGCACATGGAGTGTTTCGGGCCTTGGTCTTCGAGTGAACCGGTCTGGCCTGTGTGCTCGGGCTGCAGCCGTCATTTTCCGAGCCCTGGAGTCAGAGCGAGGGTGACCGTTCTTCTGCTTCAGGTCTTGCAGATCAATAAATGCCCAACTCTTCTTTTTCTCGTGTGCGTCAGGGTCTCACTTTGTCCCCCAGGCTGGGGTGCAGTGGCACCATCACAGCTCATGCGGCCTCAACCTGCGGTGTTGCCTTGGCTGGCCCGACTGTTTTTAATGCCTTCTTTTACTCTCAAGTTGACTCGTTTGTACAATAATGACATGATCCACTCTAGTTATGTTGTTAAGAGAACAGACGCATTCCCTGACTGTGGTCATCTTGCCTGCTAGATGGTCACCCAGGCTGGTCTCGAACCCCTGGGCTGATTGCCTTGGCCTCTCAAAGTGCTGGGATTACAGGCGTGAGTCACTGCACAGGGCTGAGTGATTACGTTTTTACCCTGAGGAGGTGAGCACCTTTGAGATCAAAGACATAGCAGTCTTTTTGCTTAGAAACAGGATTAGAAGAGAGTCACCCTCAAGGAATTTTTAGGCAAAGAGAAAAAAAGCCCGCCAGATTTCTTATCCTACTTTTTGAACAATGTGGGACTAAGGCTATCTGTTAGGCCTTGAGGTTATCTGTTAGGCAGTTTGTTCCTTAGTGGCAGAGTTCCTGGAAGAAGAAAACATTTGGGAAAAGCACTGTAGGACAACTACCCAACTCACCCAATACCCACACTCACCCTGTGCACCGGTGTAGATCAGTGTGCTCGTGGGCCTCATCGTTGAAGTGAACCAAAAAAAGACCAAGTTGCAGTCTGACACGGAAACAAATAAAGCAGGGCCGTTGGCAGTGGCAGATTGGCGTCTTCCAAGGAGGTAACGTTAGTATGAGGTCTGCAAGACGAGAGTCAAACCCAACTAAGAAAATCACGCTAAGTGACAACCTCATAGTAGCAGTGAGCTGGTGCTGTTTGAAGAATGGAAGGAATTCTGGTGTGTCTGCATCAGGGGCGAGGACCCCAGTGTCATGAGACGAGGCTGAAGAAGGGGGTGCCAGGGACGGAGGGTCTGGAACCCGGAAAGGAGTTCAAACTCAGAAACCTTGGGAGTTCTCTGGCCTCAAAGTGCCGTGGTGTCTTGCGTTGTAAAGATTCTTTTATTTTCCTGAAGACGGATTCCAGGTATGGAGTGGAAGCAGGAAGGTCTGTTAAAAGGCTGCCGGAGTTGACCAGGCCGGAGATGGTGGTGGAGAGACTTCATGTGATCACCAGGAAAGAGCAGGAAGGATTGCTGAGCAGTCTGAGAGGAGCCAGCGTGGCATGGCAGCAGTGGGAGTCTAGCTGGCATGATGCTTGGGGCGGAGATGACAAATGTGGCCCTGTAGCTGATGGGATGCCTCCAGGGATGCGAGGCCACTGTTTGTTCAGTCCACATTGTTGAGCATCTGCTAAGACGCCAAGAGCGGTGTGAGCCACCAGGGTTACAGCAGTGAGCAGGAAGAGGGCTTTTCCTCCTGGCGTTGACTTTCTCATGAAGATAGGGAAGATTGGCCACTCAGACACAGTCGTTCCTTGGTGTCTGTGGGGACTTGGTTTCAGGATCCCCGAGAATACCAAAATCCAGAGATGCTCATGTCCCCTGGTATAAAATGGATTGTATCTGCATGTAGCCTTTGCACATCCGTCGTGTCCCTTAAGTCGCTTCTTGCTGGGTGTGGTGGCTCACGCTGTAATCCCCGCTTCTCAGGAGGCCGATGTGGGTGGATTGCCTGAGCCCAGGACAGTGCGCTATGATTGCACCACTGTATAGGTGATGGCATGAGACCCCATCTCTTAAAAACAAAAAACAAAAATCATCCCTAGATTACTTATATTTTTTTAATTTTGGAGTCGAGGTCTCACTCTGTCACCCAGACTGGAGTGCAGTGGCACGATCACAGCCCACAGCAGCCTTGACCTTCTAGGCTCAGGTGATCCTCCCGCCTCAGCCTCCCGAGTAATGAACTATAGGCGTGCACCACCATGCCTGTCTAATTTTTATTTTTTGTAGAGACAAGGTCTTACTATGTGTTGCCCAGGCTGGTCTCAAACTCCTGGGCTCAAGCAGTCTTCCCACCTCAGCCTCCCAAAGTGCTAGGATTTACAGGCGTGAGCCATTGTGCCTGGCTTGTTTACTTATAATATCGAATACAATGTAAATGCTTTGGAAATAGCTGTTATTATATTGTTTAGAGAACAATGGCGAGAAAACAAAGTCTGTACCTGTTCAGTACAAGCACACCACAGCCACCCCGCACCTTCCAACATTTTCCATGTGCAGTTGGTTAATCCACAGATGTGGACCCACAGATGTAGAACGCGTGGGTTTTGCAGGGTCACAGTCAGCACAGTTTTGAAGGTTTGTACCTTGTTTGCAACTGTCACTAAGACATGGAAACGTATTAGGGAAGGGTGGACACGGATGGAGGAGGGATCGGTTGACTCTGTATAAGGAGGTGTCTTTGGGGAAGCCCTCTCTGCTGGACGACACTTGAGCTGACAGCTTGCGACGAGTGAGGGAGCAGGCCGGGTGCAAGGTGTGGACGGGGTTGGGTTCTAGACCGCAGGAGCTTCGACACGGCGTCTTGGAGGCTGGACTTGGAGGTGTCCTGTGTTCCGGCAGCAGTAGCAGGGCCAAGGGCCTGGAGTGGAGTCCAGGAGGGGGCAGGAGCCGAAGCCACCACCATAGGCCTTTGGATTTTCTTCGGGTGGCTGTGGGCGCGCAGCCGGGAGGGCGTGTGGGGCGAGCACAGAGGACGGCTGCGCAGAGAGGTGCACATGGCTCGGGCAGAAGAGCCGTGAGGCCAGAGGTGTTGGGTGTCTGGGAGTGCAGAGATGAGAAGAGGGTGCGTGAGAAGCAGGGAGGTCGCCAGACTCGGAAACGATGAGCCAAGGCATGGGGCCTGTGTGGCTGGTGAGCAGGTTTATTTGGGCTGGAGTTTTTAAGAACATTGTGGTAAAATGTACGCCCTACAGAAATGACCATTGTCCCATCCGAAGTGCACAGTCTGGTGGCGTCCACACAGCTGGGCTGCCCTGTCCACCTGCAGGACTCATCATCCCAACCCCAAACTCCAGACCCACTGCATAATAACTCCACTGCCTCCATGCCAGGGCCTGTGACCGCCGGTCTGTTTTCTGTCTCTGTGAGTTTGATGTCTCTAGTCTAGATGTGCTGTGGAAGTGGAAGCATACAATATTTGTCCTTTTGTTTCTGACTTATTTCATTCGGCGTCATGTTTGTAGTGCGTGCCAGAATTGTATTCCTTATCAAGGCTGACTAGTACTCCGTACATGTACATACCACAGTGTATTGGTCTGTTGATGGTGGCCCTTGTGAGCGGTGAACATGTGGAGACGGTTACCAATCCGATCAAGTCCCTGCTTTCAGTTCTTTGGGCAGACGTGCAGAAGAGTGGGACTGTCGGGCCCTACGTTTTGATTTTTTGAGGAAGAGTTGTACTGTCTTCACGGTGGCTGTACCATTTTGCATTCCTCCCAGCAGTCCACAGGGTGTCCAGTTTCTCCACAACCTTGCCTGGATTTGGTCTTGTGGTATACCTGGGATTTCGAGTAGTGGGATGTTTTAAGTATATTTCCTTAAATATATTTATCAAAGTCTGTCTGCTAGAAACAACACAAAAGAACTGGTAAGGAAAGTTGTCTTTTAGGTAACATTGAGTGAGCTATCCTCACAGGAGTTAAAGTTCTGGGGCCTTAAAAAGAAATCTTAGAAAGCATGCTTTGCCATAAGCTTAAGGTGCTGTGTCTGTGTAACTTGGCTGTGATGTACTAAGTAGCTTCACTTGGCTCAGGAGAAAGCTATGTGTTTTGAATAGCAGGCATGAATTCTGAGGTCTCCAAGTGGGGCAAGATGGTTAAATGAGCCAGATTTTTGTAAGAATTCAATTGTGCCGGGCGTGGTGGCTCACACCTGTCATTCCAGCACTTTGGGAGGCAGAGGCGAGAGGATTGCCTGAGCCCAGGGATTCCAGAACAGCCTGGGTAACTTGGTGGGACCTCATCTATACAATAAATTTAAAAAATCAGCCAGGTGTGGTGGTGCACTTCCATAGTTCCAGCCACTTGGAAGGCTGAGGTGGAAAGATCACTTGAGCGATGAAAAAAAAAGAAAGGTACATTTGTGTTCTAAAGTTCGAAAATTTTATAAGGAGCTAGAGAAATGTTCACCTTGGTGTTGACTGATTCGTTGCTTGTGTAACAGTTAGAAGACAGATTCGCTATTTAGATGGATGATAGACTGCTAAAAACTATCAAAGGAAAAAAGCTGTGATGGGATGACAGCTGCGGTGGAGAGGTTTTGAAGCTTTGCACCTTGCTTGCGGTTGTCATCAAGACATGGATGTTTTGAAGGACGGACTCGTTGTCTTCAGTGTTTTCATAATTGTGCTTCTTCCTGGGCAAGTGATGTGCTTTTCAAAAGTTGTTCTTTAGAAGCCTCTTATGTTATAGAAACACGAGGACTAGCTAGGATGGGCAGTTTCAACTCGCGCTGTAATTTTTGCTGGTTCCTCTTCCTTGGTTCTTTGTCATGGCCTCAGGGCTCCTTTTCATTAATAGGTATGGATGTTTCCGCAGTTAGAAAAAGCGTTCATGAGAATGAGGTGGTCGAGCGGCTGCCGTTTCTGGTCCTTTGACAGCGCGTGGTGCTTTTTGCTTTTACTCAGAAAATAACTGTGGTCAGATTGTCATCCAGTCTGCCATGGACAGTGAGGATATTGTGAAAGAGACTCTGGCTGTCTGCGGAGCATGACCTTTGAAAACTGTTTTCTTTGCTGCGAGCCTCTCGCTTGGCCTTTTGACTGCCACGTGACAGGAAGCGGGACGCGGGGGAGCCGGCTGCCTTGCTGATGGCGCTCGGCGTCCCCGTGCAAGCCTGCTGGTGACCCCTGGGCGCCGACCTGCTCATGTGGAGGGGCGCTCGCTTGAGGCATGATGCGCAGAGTGCGTTTTGCGCCTCGTTGTAAGGTTTACGGTATTTAAAATTCTAATAGAAAATCATTACTTTCAAGAAGTATCTAAAGTTTTGATTCTGAGCTTTCAGGGTTACTAATAAGTGGAGATTGCTACATATAGCGCATCACGAGTGTCATTTTGGTGAGGAAATAGGGTTTTTTTGGCTTAAACTTTACTTTAGATTCAGAGGGTGTGTGTGCACGTGTGTTCTGTGGCCGGGTGTGATGACCGAGGCAGTGACCGTTGTGTCCAGTAGGTTATTTCCAGTCCTCACCCCCACCATCTCTCTCTTCTGGGGTCCGCAGTGTCTGCTGTTTCCATCTTTGTGTCCACGTGAACCCATTGTTTAGCGCCTGCTTATAAGGGAGAGCACGCGGCACTCGACGTTCTGCGTCTGAGTTCTTTCACGTGGGATCATGGCCTCTGGTTCCATCCATGTTGCTGCAGAAGACACGGTTTCGTTCTTTTTTGTGGCTGCGGGGAAAGACTGTAAAGCTCCTTTTGGAGGCGTCTTTCTTCTTTCTCTCAAACTGTGCGGGGCCGTGAGAATGAGTGAGCAGCCTGATGGAAACTTCAGTCCTTGTTTCCCGCCGTACTCAGCGCTGTGGTGTGCTGATTTATTTCATTTAGCAGGTGGCTGCTGAGGGCCTCCTGTGTGTCAGGCTCTGTGCTGAATACAAAAGACACAGACGCCCCTGCCCTGCCGGGACTTCCCATCTAGAGGCCATCTAGGGCCGGGTGAGCAGAGCTGAGCAGGAACACGCAGCCTTGTTGCAGCAGCGATCCACTCTCCTCTCCTCGGACGTGGAGATAAAGGCGGACCCTGAGGCAGTGGGGTCGGAGGGGGCCGGGTGGCCGTCTACTTCTTCGGTGTCAGCAGTGCCGGAAGGGCAGCGACTGCAGGTGGCCGAGGAAATCTGGAGCTTCTTTACGGCTGTGTGGTATCCCAGCGGGACACTGTGGGGGGCGCGTGCCATCCCCAAGGGAGCCTGACCCCACACCAGGGCAGAAGAGGACCAGTGGGGGTTCCAAGCTTCACCCACACAAAGACCAAGTTACAGCCGAATCTGACCTGCAGCCTGCACCTTCACGATAGAAGAAAGGGAGCAGAGAAAGAAGTCCGGAGCTTGCGTTTGGTTGTCGCCAAGGGGCGGCCTGGGGGCGTGGCCTGGCATCAGTTGGCTTCACTATGCCAGGGGCTGCCTGGCGACTTGGCGTATGTTATGGAGGTTCAGGCTCAGGCGTTTCTTAAAGAGTATGAAATGCAGCAGTAAACAAAGCCCACAGGAAAACTTAACTTCATGATTCAGAGAACAGTAAAACAATGAAACCTCCAGGCCCTCTTCAGTGCTTTCTGCTGTCATGTCTCCCTCCCTCTCTGCAAAAGGCATTTTTGCTGAATTTTGTGTTATTTCCTTGCTTTTCTTTTTAACTTACAGCCTGTGTTTGTCTCCCTAAATAAATCTAACTGTGACTGTTATTTATTTCAGTAGATATGACCATATCGTATGTATTTGTTTTTGCTTTTTTTTTTGAGTTGGAGTCTCACTCTGTTGCCCAGACTGGTGTGCAGTGGCCGCTCCCGGCCACTGCAGCCTCGACCTGCTGGGCTCCGGCGATCCTTTTGCCTCCGCTTTCCAAGTAGCTGGAACTACAGGTGTGTGCTACCACACCTCGCTAATTTTTTTGGTTTATTGTAGAGATGAGGTCTTACCAAGTTGCCCAGGCGGGTCTCCAACCCGCGGGCTCAGGCAATCCACTCACCTCAGCCTCCCAAGGCTCAGGATTGCAGGCTGAGCCACCGAGCCCGGCTTGTTTTTGCTTCTTTTAACATTGCTCATGAGGGTCATTAATGTTGGTGTGTGTAGCTGTTTGCTAATTTTTCTTATTGCAAAATATTCAGTATAATGTATTGATCTATTAATGTGCATATGTGCATATGGGCTGTACATAGCTTTTTGGTTATAATGAAAAATTTTACCTTAAACATGCATGTGAATGTGATATCCTCAGATAAGAGTTTTTCTAGGCCAGGCTTGGTGGCTCAGCCTATAATCCCGCGCCTTTGGGAGGCTGAGGTGAATGGATTGCCTAAGCCCGTGGGTTCGAGACCTGCCTGGGCAGGAGAGACCTCATCTCTACAATAAAATCAAAAAATTAGCTGGGCGTGGTAACGCGCGCCTGTAATTCCAGCTACTTGGAAGGCTGAGGCGGAAGGATCGCCGGAGCCCAGCAGGTCGAGGCTGCGGTGGCTGGGAGTGGCCACTGCCCTCCAATCTGGGCGACAGAGTGAGACTCCAACTAAAAACAAAAACAAAAAAAAGAGTTTTTCTAGAATATTATACCTAGTGGTGGAATTATTTTTTTTGAGTTGGAGTCTCATTCTGTCACCCGGACTGGAGTGCAGAGTGGCACTTTCACAACCACCCCAGCTTCGATCTGCTGGGCTTAGGTGATCCTTCCACCTCAGCCTTTCAAGTAGCTGGAATTACAGACATACACCACCACGCCCGGCTAGTTTTTTTGATTTATTGTAGAGACGAGGTCTCACCAGATTGCCCAGGCTGGTCTTGAACCCCCAGGCTCAGGCAGTTCTCTCATCTTGGCTCCCCAAAGTGCTGGGATTAAGGCTGAGCCTCCACGCCTGGCCAGTAATGGAATTTTTTATGCCAAACTCTTTTTGGGAGAAGTTAAATCAGTTTTTTCTCCCACCAGCAGTGATCTATGAAATGGTATCTCAGTGTGATTTTAATTTACATGTTCTTGGTAACTAATGAGGCTAAACATTTCCCCCCACATGCTTATGGGTTATTTGGACTTCTAGAAACTTTCTGTTTAATTATTTTGTCCATTTTTGTGTTGGGTTCATGTTCTTTCAAAGTTTGTTTTTCCACTGTCATTCATAAAAATTATTTGATCATTGTTTATTCATGTGTTTAACACTCTTCATTGGGTCTCTTTTTGGATCAAAAATACCACCTTAATGTGACCTGCTGGGATCTGGTTCTGGCCATCCTCTCCAGTACCCTCTGCCCTTGTATTCTGCCTGCGTTCTTGAATTCCTCAAATGCTTAAGGTTTCTCAGGCCTCTGCATGGACTCTTTCCCCCCGTGGCCTAGCTGACTTCCTCTCTTCCTTCAAGTCTCTGTTAAAATGCCACCCTCTTGGCTTTATCTGCCTCAGATCAACATATCCTGAACCTCTGCAGCTGTTTGTGGAGATGTCATCATTCTGATCAGAAGGTGACCTCAGGTGTAGAGCTGCCCATGTGTTCTTTGCTGCCAGGGACTCTAAATGCAGCGGATAGAGGAGTGAGCAAAGGGGGAGCTGTCGGGTTTTTGTGGGAGCCTGGGACTTGCCGAGGCCACAAGGGTGGCCTCATCAATGTCGTCTCCTTGCTCCGCTCCCGAATTCTGTTTTCTGTTCTGTGGAGGAGGGTGATAACTGAGGGCGAATGTGTGAGTTTTAGTCACGGCCTTGCAGCCACCTGGATTATGCGTTGGATGAAATCAGCGAAGGCCAAGTTGCCATAACAGACTCCAAATGGATACTGCTTCCAATATGGCTGGCCTTCGCTTCTCTCTCGTGGTGCGGTTGGGGTGGGTGGTCCCCTTGGGACCAGGCCATTCTCTTCTAAGTGATGTCTCCCTCCTGCCACTCACCCTCTAGGACCAGTGGAAGAGGAAGGAGAGCGTACAGGTGGCCTGCTGGCTCTCTCAGAGGCATGACCTGAAGCGAGGCAGGCCACCTCCACAGCCGTCCGCTGCAGAGAATGGGCAGGGCCGCTTCTGACTGCACAGGTGCTCGAGGTGTCGCCGGCCAGCTGCTCAGGCACGACCTCAGCATGGTGGGAGGTGGAGGGCAGGCTTGGCGTGGTGCCCTGGGCACCGTCATCCCATGTCTGTGGGTTTCAGCTTCCAAGTCATGTGTGAAGCAAGGGGTCTCAGCTCCAGAGATTATACACACACACACGCTCACGCTCCTTAGCGATTACGTTGAAAAGGCATGAGCCACGTGTTTCCACGGCCTGCCACTCACCTCATCCCGATTCCGTCTTGAAGGCGAGTGAGGTGCTGGGGTCGCTGCAGCTGTCACCCGCCCTTTGCCATCACAGTTCCTCAGCTTTCCCCGAGACCTGGGTGCAGACTGCATCACTGTTTCGTAGCACACGGAAGCTGATTGTGTGAGATGACGTCATTCCGAGGTCTGTGTTTGTGCCAAGTTGTAGGCAAGTGTGTTAGCACAGTGCTAGATGCTTGTCAAATATTCAATCAAGAATATTAATGAACTGTTCTGTGTTTTCTTTGGGAAATACATGAATTGTAAATTTATTTTGAGCCATCTAATTAAGTAACTTGGCAGAGCTTGCAGCAATTTGTTTATAAATCTGGACTGTGTTAGCAGTTAGGAGTTCAAGAAAATTGTGTTGATGGCCTTTGGAACCAAAGTTGGGGAATGGAGATTTCTTTTTTTTTTTTTTTTTTGAGTCTCTGTCGCCGAGACTGGAGGGCAGTGGCTCATAATCATAGCTTACCGCAGCCTCGACTCTCAGCTCAGGCAGTCCTTCCACCTTAGCCACCAAGTAGGTGGGACTACAGGCGCAGGCCACCGTGCCTGGCTAAATAAAAAAATTTTTTTTTGTAGAGCTGAGGTCTTACTATGTTGCATAAGCTGGTTTCAAACTCCTGGGTTTAAGCAATCCTCCTACCTTGACCTTCCAAGTGGTGGCGTGAGCCACTGTGCCTGGCCAGAAGTTTCATTGTGATATAAAGACATAATTTTAAAAACTCATTTAACCTATGCTGCCTTTTTCTTTGGAAATGATAGCAACATTAAAGATTAAAGTAACCTAATTTTAGTTTTCATAAATTAGTTCTCATTGCATTTAAATTTCAGTAGAATTTTGGTCTGAGTGATTCTAATTTCAGAGATTGACTTGTCTGCTAATATGCTGAAGCTATTTGTGTATTAGAAGAAAATATTTCTCAAAAGAAATGCCCTTGAGTAAGATACCTGTTTAGGAAAATGTCTGTTGTGGATGGCACATGATAGGGCAGGGCTCCCCAGGCCCCCCATTCCTCAGGGCTCTGGCAGGGAGACGGTGCTTAAGGCGAGATGCTTTGTGTGGTGCGAGGCTGGGCGGGTGGGCCCCCCCGCCGAGGGCCTCTTCCTCCCGTGCTCTTGCTGGGGCTGGGGGTCTGGGAGCTCTGACTCCTTGGAGGCCGGTGTGGATCGTGGGGTCTCCCACCGCTGCTGTGGGCACTTCTTCCCAGGATTGTCTTACTAGGAAATGAGCTTGACAGAGTGGTCGTTGAGGGCAATACCAGCCCCAGCATCGAAGGTGGAACCGAGTGGGCATCACCGTTAGAATGGCAGGAGACAACCTGGTGCTCAGTGTAGCCCAGCACGCCTCGAGGGGCCTCCAGGGCCTGCATCCCCGCCCTCATGATGGTCCTCACACCTGGCAGCTCTCCAGATGGCAAGTCAGGGCACGGCGGACTCATGGTGGCAGGAGGGACGCTGAAGGCCCTGCCAGCAGGCTTCCCATTCGGCTTGGGGACCGAGCTGTCTAAGCCCTTGGCAGTGCTGGTGGGTGCAGTGATGCAGTTCTCGAGGGCCTGTGGACGTCAGCCATCATCCAGGAGCCATTCATGGTCTTGTGATGGCAGTGAGGCCGTGAACTGTGGCCCTGAGCCCCTCTGGGTTGCCAGGGCTGTCTGGACGCCTTTGGCCGGGGACTGAGTGTTGGAGGCATTGTGGACCATGGGGTGGTGGTTTTCTAATTCTCACGGTTCACACCCATCACGAACATGGGGACATCAGCAGAGGGAGCAGGGATGGTGACCCTCTTGGCTTTTGCCTCTGAATGAGCCCCAGCCTTCTCCAAGGGCTGGTGGACTCCTCAGTGCAGTCGGCGCTGGCATCACCCCCTTTCGTGTGGATGGGATCTCGCTCCCGGAAGGTGGAGGTGGGGTTTCCATGGGGAACGAGCCTCCTGTTCTCAGCCTTGGGGGGAATCATCCTGGAACACGTCGGCCGAGTTGTTGAGGTCGGTGAAGGAGTCATCCATGGTGACAGCATCCACTCTGCCTGAGTTGAGAGCAGCCCTGGAGGCCAGGCGCCCAGTGTGGCCAAGTCCATTTCCTCCAGCCTCCACATTCACCACGGTGTCTCAGGGGTGTGGCCGGCTGGCACTAGAAGGAAGAACAGAGAGTGTTTGTTTGTTTGTTTGTTTTTTGAGAAGCAAATTAACTTCTGGCTGTAGGAGTTGGAGAAATTGGTCCCAATCTAAAAGGCCATGCCGCAGCTGTCTGCTGCTGTAACCAACTACCCCCACACTTCGTGATGTAAAACTTCCATTCTGTGTGCCCGGCTTTGTGGTCAGGAATCGGGGTGGGGCACTGCCAGGCGCAGCTGTCTTTGGCCCGTGATGTCTGGGCCTCAGGTGGAGAAACGGGAGGTCTGAGGAATGGAGTCGTTGAAGGTGTCTTCGCTCAAGTCTGGCCGTGGGTGCTGACCGTCGGCCAGGGCTGGCCAGAACACCTCGTGGTGACATCGCCCCTGGGTCTGTCCTGAGCTTCCTCACGGCATGGGGGCTGCCTCGGAAGAGTGAGCGCCTCAAAGGCAGGTGCCTTGAGAAGCGGAGAATAGAAGCTGCAGCTCGGTAAACTGGGCCTGGAAATTAGGAAGTGTTAGCGCTGCGGCGTTCGGTTGGTCAAGCCGTCCCTGAGCTCCGATTCCAGGAGAGGTAGCATGACCTTCGCTCCATGGGAGGCGGGCCAGAGAATTTGGGAGCCGTGTTTTAAAATCACCCCAGGTTGCAACAGCAAGGCCCTTTTTTAAATGTTAAAGATATGGGGTACAATTCAGGGTTAAGTATGCAAATGTTCATTACGCAGGTACCCTTGTTGATGAGGTGTGTCCCCCCACCCCCGGCAGTTTCCTACTACTACCACTTCCTTTCTTGTAGTATTTTAATGTTTTCTTTTTTTTTTTTTTGAGTTGGAGTCTCACTCTGTCACCCAGACTGGAGTGCAGTGGCCGCTCCCGGCCACCGCAGCCTCGACCTGCTGGGCTCCGGCGATCCTTCCGCCTCAGCCTTCCAAGTAGCTGTAACTACAGGCGCATGCTACCACGCCCAGCTAATTTCTGATTTATTGTAGAGATGAGGTCTCGCCAAGTTGCCCAGACAGGTCTCGAACAGGCAATCCACTCACCTCAGCCTCCCAAGGCGTGGGATTACAGGCTGAGCCACCGAGCCCGGCTCCTTTCTTGTAGTATTATGGTAAATGTTTAAGGTCCGCTTATGAGTGAGAACATGTACTTAGTTCTTTGTTTCTGTGATAGATTACTCAGTATTGTAGACTCTACATCCATCCAAGCTGCTGTGAAGTCCGTATGTTTGTCCTTCTTATGGCTGCATAATATTCCATTGTGTATATATACCACATTTTAAAAATCCATTCCAGTTTAGATGGGCAGCATGGTTGATTTTGTGTGGTTTTGTTATTCTGAATAGGACAGCAGGGCTCTTTATCAGGTAATTGCAAGCCTTTTTGAGCTCGTTTTCAAAACTTTACTTAGAGTCTTAAAGCTTGCTTTTGTTGCTCATGCTTTATTCTGCACAAGCCCTTAGAGTATCCCCAGGGTTTCCAGATGGTGTCAGTTTTAGAGCTGAAGAGGAGAGTTGCATGGCCTCCAGGCCTCCAGAGTAGTTCAGTTTTAAAAAATCAAGCGAACTGCATGCAGTGACTCACACCTGTAATCCCAGTACTTTGGGAAGCGGAAGTGAGAGCATTGCCCGAGCCCAGGGATTCGAGACCAGCCTGGGCAACTTGGCGAGACCTCGTCTCTACAATAAATCAAAAAATTAGCTGGGCATGGAGGCATGCGCCTGTGTTTCCAGCTACTTGGAAGGCTGATATGGAAGGATTACCTGAGCCCAGCAGGTCGAGGCTATGGTGGCCTTGCGTGTGCCACTGCACTCCAGCCTGGGTGACAGTGAGACTCAACTAAAAATAAAAAAAATAAAAATCAAGAGAAAAAGCACACACAGACTTTAATAACTGTGTTTTGTAAGGAAACATTTTTGATTGCTTAGCTATTGTATTAGTGGTGCGACATTTTCCAGTTTTTGCTCTCTCGGGCAAAAATTCATTTGTGAAAGCAAGCAGCGTGGATGGTACAAATGAGTAAAATTAAAACCCTACTCCCCAACAAAACAGCATTTGAAATGGTGTGTTAAGAATTAAGAGGAGAGACTGGGCGAGTCAACACACGCCTGTAATCCCAGCTCTTTGGGAGATGAGACAGGAGAAATGTTTGAGGCAAGGAGTTTGAGACCAGCCTGGGCAACATAGTAAGACCCCGTCTCTGCGGAAAATTTTAAAAATTAGCCAGGCATGGCAGTTCGCACCTATAGTCTCTGCTGCTTGAGAAACTGAGAACTGCTTGAGCCCAGGAATTCAAGGTTGCAGTGAGCTATGATCATGCCACTGTGCTCCAGCCTGGGTGACAGAGCGAGACCCTGTCTTGAAAAGAAAAAAAAAAGAATTAAGAGAGTAAAAAATTAGTCTTTTTTTAAAAAAAATGCTATGTTTGTGGGATTTTTTTTAGTTTTAAGGTTTTTCGGGGGGGTGGAGTTTGACTCAGAGTCTCACTCTATCGCCCAGACTGGAGTGCAGTGGCTTGCTTGTGCCACCGCAATCTCAACCTGCTGGGCTCAGGTGACCCTTCCACCTCAGCCTTCCAAGTAGCTGGAACTACAGGCATGCACTACCATGCCCAGCTAATTTTTTGACTTATCATAGCAGCGAGGTTTCGCCAAGTTGCCCAGGCGGGTCTCAAACCCCTGGGCTCAGGCAGTCCTCTTGCCTCGGTCTCCCAAAGTGCTGGGATTACAGGCCTGAGTCGCAGTGCCCAGGCCTGTTTGAGGTTTTTGAAACTAAATATGATTTATTAGATTAACTATACGGTAATGTTAAATACAGAAGCTGAATTTAAAGCATAGACATATAAAGATTTCGGCTCCTTTGGGATCGTAGGCGTAATGACATGTGATTAATTGTTATGCTCCAAGCCATGCAACTCCCAGCACTTGTACCATTGTGCACAGGCTGTCATCAGCTGGGGCAGTGAAGGCAATGAAGTGGTTTCCTGAGATAGGTACTGGGGTGTTGCCTCGTTTTGTTTTCTTTTTCTTTTTTTTGAGACAGGGCTCACTCTGCCATCTAGGTTGGAGTGTAGTGGTGCAGTCATAGCTCACTGCAGCCTTAAACTCCCAGCCTCAAGTGGTCCTCCAGCCTCTGCCTCCCAAGTCGCTGAGACTACAGGCACGCGCCATCACCCCCAGCTAGTTGTTTTTTGTAAAGATAGGATCTTGCGATGCCACCCAGGCTGGTCTTGAATTCTTGACCACAAGCGACCCCCCACCTTGGCTCCCCCAAGTGCTGGGATTGCAGATGGGGCACAGCCGTGCCCAGCTTCTTAGAGGGAGCGTCCTGCCCCCAAATGCCGCCACCCCTGCCTTGCGACGCTCAGGCAGGTGGACCTGCTTCCTTTCCTGGTGTTCCTTTCTCATCCTGGTTGGGGCGAGGAGAGCTGCGGCCAGCCGTGCACGCCCCTCCCGGCTTTCCCTGTGCTTAACCCCGCCATCGAGGAAGACGCTTCGTCTGAGTGAAGCCGCGCAGCTGTGCCTCCCGCGAGTCTCAGCCAGGCCTGACTGCTCTGGTCCAGGCCACCACGCACCCCGCCCCGTGCCTTGTTTCTGTCGTCCCCGGCTCCCCAGTCAAGTGTGTGGTGGGATGTCGGACACGGCATCAGCACCTCCTCCTCCTCCATGAGCTCGACGTCCTGCGGTGCCGCCTCTTTGTCCCTCTCTTGCATCGAGGCTCAGCACGAGACAACGCCGTCCACCGCCTCTCCTGGCTTCCTGTGTGCTCCAGAGGGACAGGCTGCGAAGGGAGACTCGGTGCCAGGGACAGACACCGTCCTCGGAGTCTCCTGCCCGGTTTCCCATCCGTAGTGAGGGAGAAATGAAAGCGACACACAGAAGCATTTTGTCATGCGTGGCTGGATAGCTTGGGAGAGTGGGTCTCCGAGGCAAATGGTGGAAGCGGACAAACAAATGGTGACTACTTGGACAGACCACACTTGAGCCAGTGTGCAAAGGAGTCACCCCAAAATGGCCGGGGAGAAACGCCAGCCTGATTGGATGCTGCTTTAATTGCCGCGTGTTCTAACTTGGTTTCACAATGGCAGCAGACCGGTACAACTGCAAGGTTCAGAGCCGGGAAGAGCGCTTTTCCTACGGCCGTAAGCTGTTTAAAATTCCTCTCGTGTTCCCGTTTGCCATCCAGATGGCTTTCTGGCACTGACTCTGTTCCTGGATGTGAGGGCTGTTGGTCCACACACGTGTCCGGTTCGGCGCATGACGGGCTCTCATGGGGTCTCATGGGTGCCTTTCGCTGCACAACCAGCCGTTCCTGAGCGGCATGGCGTCGCTTGGGAGCGAGAAGCAGAGTTGTCGGACCCTGTTTCTGGAAGGACGATTTGTTGACATTCACAAGCTCATGCCCCAGTTAGCCTCTTGGGCCCGTCGCCACTGGCGTAAGAAGCAGAAGCCGTCACCCAGGCGCATGTTTGGGTGACGGTGTCAGAGTGTGCTCAGTGAACTGAGCTTTCCTGGATGTTTGCTCTACTCCTGCACTGTCCCCTAGGATGATGACGTCGCAGACAGAGAGCGTTCCAGAGAGGGCAGGTGGGTGGCAGCAGGAAGGCGGGGGAGAGGGCTGCCGTCCGGGACATCTGGGCGTCTCCGGAGATGCTGGCAGCTTCCGTGTCTTGACCTGGCCAGTGGTTTGCTTCGCAGTAGGTGTTTGCTTTCCAGTAGTTAATTGAACCGCATAGTTACAGCCTGGGTGTTCTTCTGCTTGTGTAGGTTTTGAACAAAAATGTTTAAAGACAGAAAGTGCTCTCCCATGATGTCTAGAGTTCCCTTGGTGCTCCCTTCTCTGTGTGACGGACTAGATGTCGGTGGGGAGTCTCTGTCCTGTCATTCTTTTTTATTTTATTTTATTTTAGATTCTCACTCTGTCGCCCAGGCTGGAGTGCAGTGGCACACTCACGGCCACCCCAGTGCTGACCTGCAGGGCTCCGGCGATCCTTCTGCCCTAGCCTTCCAAGTAGCTGCAACTACAGGCATGCGCCACTACACCCAGCTAATTTTTTGATTTATGGTGGAGATGAGGTCTTGCTGTTCTATCATTCTATCTATTTAGAGAAATCATCTTTTTACCCACAGACCTGGTTGTTGTCACCCAGTCATTGGCATAGGCTTAGTGATGAGGGATGCTCTCCGTGCCCCAATGCTGTTAACTTGGGTGAGTTTTCAGGGAGGGGAGGACAGGGTAGGGGAGATGAGTAAGGGCAAGTCATGTCTTTCTTGGAAACCTGTGTCCCTTTGGAGTAATGTGTCTCTTGATGGAAGGGACAAACATGGTCAAACGTTTAGACTGGAAGAGAGGGAAGCTAGGACTCTGAAGACGTGTTAGTGTTGCTTAATACATGAAAATTAAATATGTGGAGCAAGACCATGGTTTTTTTTTTTAATAAAATATAAATTGTATTTTTTATTTGCTCTTCCCTCACCCCTGATATAGGCAATTTTTTTTTTAAGTCAGAGTCTCACTCTGTTACCCAGGCTGGAGTGCAGTGGCACGCACACGGCCACCGCAGCCTTGATCTGCTGGACTCAGGAGGTCCTTCCACCTCAGCCTTCCAAGTAACTGGAACCACAGGCATGTGTTACCATGCCCAGCTAATTTTTCTTGATTTATTATAGAGATGAGGTCTCCCAAGTTGCCCAGGCTGGTCTCGAACCCACGGACTCAGGTAATCCTCTCACCTCAGCCTCCCAAAGTGCTGGAATTACAGGCTTGAGCCACTGTGTCCGGCCTGACGATATAAGTAATCTTTTTTTGAGTTGGAGTGTCACTCTGTCACCCAGACTGGAGTGCAGTGGCCACTCCCGGCCACTGCAGCCTCAACCTGCTGGGCTCCGGCGATCCTTCCGCCTCAGCCTTCCAAGTGGCCGGAATTACAGGCATGTGCTACCACGCCCGGCTGATTTTTTGATTTATTGTAGAGATGAGGTCTCGCTGCCCAGGCGGGTCTCGAACCCGGGGCTCAGGCAATCCACTCACCTCAGCCTCCCAAAGGCGCGGGATTACAGGCTGAGCCACTGAGCCTGGCTGATATAAGTAATCTTAAGTGGAGTACATTAAAGAGGCTAGCTGTGTATTTTGGAGTGATAGAGTGCTGTGACTGTTATTTTTTATTTTACTTTATTTTTTTTATTTTTGAGTTGGAGTCTTACTCCATGGCCCAGGCTGGAGTGCAGTGGCTTGATCACGGCCACCCCAGCGTCAACCTGCTAGTCTCTAGCATTCCTTCCGCCTCAGCCTTCCAAGTAGCCGGAACTACAGGCGCGTGCTACCACGCCTGGGTAATTTTTGATTTATTGTAGAGACGAGGTCTTGCCAAGGTACCAGTTGGTTCTTGAACTGGTGGATTCAGGCAATCCCTTCACCTCGGCCTCCCAAAGTGCTAGGATTATAGACCGAGCCACTGAGTCCAGCCATGTCTGTTATTTTGTATTGCCTTTGTAGGAAAGTTATTAGCATGCTTTCAACCGGGGAATTTACTGAATTAAATCTTTTCCATCGGCTCTTTTAATCTGATGAAATAATACCAGTAATGTCTCCCCATCCCATTGGTGTACAGTGTTATGGGTTATAGATCTAAATTTCTCTTTTGGCTTCTATCTGACAATAATGATGTTTTAAATAGTTGTTGGGAAGGTGGGTTATTTAAAATTTCTGTGCCTTTTAAGTAGCAGTGCTAATGTATGTGGCTCATTTCACATCCAGTTATTCACGCCGTGACTATCAGTGGAAGGAGCCAGTGGTAAAAAGTATGAATTACAGAGCACCCCAGCCCTGTCAGCAGCTCGCAGGCACTTTGAAATTCACTGCATTTCTAGACCCGTCCTAGAACACAGATTTACACCTGAAGCTCGCTGCTCTGGGTGGTCTTCAAGGTGTAACCTGGAGTGAAAGCATCTCAGTGTAGATGAACCAGACCAGGAACCTCAGATATGGAGGAATCTCAGGCCTCTGAGGGGAGCATCGGCTGGAAGTAATTTTGGAGAGGCCTAAATAAACACACACCTCAACAGAGGAAGACACTTACTGCATAGAAATGACAAAGACACTCCAGAACAGGCCATGAATAACAGTCAATTTAGGTCAAAGCACAGATTCTAATAAGTATGGAAAGGGTTTGATTTTCGTCAGTAATCAGTAATACATGTTAATTCACAAGAATGTTTTTCCCTTTCAATAATTTACTAAGATTGAAAAGCTCAGATACAATTCTATCATTGAGTAGTACTACAGGGGAAATGCAAATTGGTACCACCCTTCCGGAACACAGGTTTCTAAGAAAGCTTGGCAGTATGTAGAAACAGCCTCAAAGGAGTTGTTGCCAGTGATTCTAAATGCTATTGCAGTCAAACCCTGTGTTAGTAGCATGTTTTTAAGTACTTGTTTTACTATAGTGCAATGGAATTTATAGATAATATAATCTACCCACGCATGTGTGAAGATATAATGTTCTAACCGAAGCGTGAAGGAAGGTCATTTGTGAATAAACTATTACACATTTTAGTTATGTGAAAACTCAGGCAAAGCTGGAGTAGATCACAATCAGACGCTGGCACCTGTACCCAGGTCACTGCTGACGGCGTCAACAGAAGTACAGACTGGCACAGGGGTGTGTGTGTTGGCAGCTCTCCTTCCAGGAGCAGGACACATGGCTGCCACTTCCGATTCTATGGCAGAGCTCACAGAATAACAGACTAAATGAAAATGCCTTACTCTTACTGTATGGCGTTTCGTTCACAAGTAGAACAGAAAGTCACTGGGTGCTGTTCCTCAGATAAGTACCATTTGACAGACACTGCATAAAGCGGTGACAGGAATTGTGCTGTCAGGTGCTGTTTGTATCCATGCAGTGCCACTGTTGAAATGTTTGTGTTTTTGAGTCAGAGTCTCACTCTGTCACCCAGGCCGGAGTGCAGTGGTATGTTCATAACCACAGCCTCGGCTTGTTGGGCTCAGGCAATCCTTCTGCCTCAGTCTTCCAAGCAGCTGGAACTACAGGCACACCCCACCACGCCTGGTTAATTTTGTGACTTACTGGAGAGAAGAGATTTCGCCAAGTTGACCAGGCTGATCTCAAACCCCTGGGCTCAGGCAGTCCTCTCTTCCACCTCCTAAAGTGCTGGGGTGACAAGCATGAGCCACCGCGCCCAGCCAGTCTGCTTTCTTTCTGAGTATTGCCATTAACTTTATCTTGGGTTTTGGAACCATTAGCAGCTGTGAGAATTATATTTGTTTTTGCCACAAGGAATGCAGTTGTGAATTATGCTTTTCTAATTTTGGTCTCTAAAAACAATAGAAATAGAGATTTAACAAACGCAAACTCTGTAACAGAAATGAAGTAAAAATACATGTTAGAACTCACAGTACCACATAACTAAGTATTCCCCAGAGAAATTCAGCAGCAGCACTGCTCTGCTAGCATAGAACCATCTTGTGAGATTTCTGTAGAAACTGGATTTCATTTCGGGACGTTCATGTGAGCAAACCACCTGTAGGTCAGTGGAGAAACCGCCTTTTGAGAAACACTGCTCTGATTCCTTTCACACCCAGCGATCAGTGCCGCTGCTGATTGGTGCGAGTAAGAGGCGCGCCTCCGCCTTTCACTGGAAAGAGGCCCGGCTCTCAGGTCAGTCAGTCGTCCTCATTCACTGCGTGCTTTTTGGATGTCATGTGCTGTGCAAGGCGCTCTTCGGTGTGCGCTATTTTATTAAATCTTCACACTAACTCTACGAGGTGGATATTGCTCTTCTTTTTCATAGATGAGGCAACTTAAGGTCAGAGAGATTAAGTAATGTATCCAGTGTTATACAGTGTAACCTGTACAACAAGTAGCTAGACACAGCGTGTAGGTGAGGCTGAGGCTGGACATGGTGGTTCACACCTGTAATTCCAGCACTTTGGGAGGTAGAGGCGAGAGGATTTCTGAGTTCAGGGGTTCAAGACCAACCTGGGCAGCTTGGCAAGACTTTGTCTCTACAATAAATCAAAAAATTAGCTGGGCCTGGTGGTGCATGCCTGTAGTTCCAGCTACTTGGAAGGCTGAGGCGGAAGGATTGCCGGAGTCCAGAAAGTCAAGGCTGCAGTAGTCTTGATTGTGTGACTGCACTCCATCCTGGGCGACAGAGTGAGACATCAACTAAAAAAAAAACCTGATTATAAAAAATACCTCTCAATGTTTTAGCAAATAAAGTCTCTGTGCATCTGGTTTAATATTGATAAAGCCTTACCCAGATTTTAAAAGGTAATGATAGAATGAAAAGTTAAATACTTAAAGACTATTTTATAAAACTATGTGGATTTCAACCACTGATAGTTAGAAAAATAGTGAAGCGCCAGTTGAGGTGACCTTTGGCTGTAGTCCCAGCTTCTCGGGAGGCTGAGGCCGGAGCTTGAGGCTGTGTGTGGGGTGCTGTCATCCTGCCTGTGAATAGCCACAGCACTCTAACCTGGACTACACAAGGACAAGACCTCATCTCTTAAAAGATTTTCGTATGTAGTTGATAGTATTGTGTGTGATGAGTCCTTTATTGAACCTGGAATTTATTTCGTGGTGATTGTCTTTTAAGACCAAAGAATAGTGACCTGTATTTTGGGGAGGGAGAGACTTTAGAATTAAAATACGTATTTTAAGCTGGACTCAGTGGCTCAGCCTGTAATCCCGCGCCTTGGGAGGCTGAGGTGAGTGGATTGCCTGAGCCCGCGGGTTCGAGACCTACCTGGGCAACTTGGCGAGACCTCGTCTCTACAATCAATCAAAAATCAGCCCGGCGTGGTAGTGTGCGCCTGTAATTCCGGCTACTCGGAAGGCTGAGGCGGAAGGATGGCTGGAGCCCAGCAGGTCGAGGCTGTGGTGGCCAGGAGTGGCGACTGCATTCCGGTCTGGGTGACAGAATGAGACTCCAACTCAAAAAATAAATAAATAAATAAATAAATAAATACATATTTTAAAAATATGTACTGTTTTAATTTTAAATGTATGCTTTTCTCTGCACGATATTTGCTGTGCTGAGCTCCAGTTGCTTGTGCAGTATAAAGAACTTGTTGGAAAAAGTTTTAAAACAGAGGAGAAATTCCTTAAGCAAGAAAAGAATAATTTTGTCTGTGTCTAGGGCAGTTGCAGGAATCATTTTGGTATAGTAAGTAAATACTAGGTTGTGGCTTTAAAAAAATTTCTCTGTGTTCCTGGACATTGAAATAGGCATAGTTTATAGTAAAAAGTTTTGTTTTATAGGTGCATGTATTGATAAATATATTCTGTTTATAGTTAGGTTAAATATTTTGCATATAAACCTGTAGGTTAGAAATATTAATGAGCACAGACATACTAAGAACAGAGAGCCAGGCCAGGCGTGGTAGCTCACGGCTGTAATCTCATCACTTTGGGAGGCCTGGGTGAGATGATTGCCTGAGTCCACGGGTTTGAGATCTGCCCGGGCAACATGGTGAGACCGCGTGTCTACAATAAATCGGAAAATTCGCTGGTGCGATGGCATGCGCCTGTAGTTCCAACTGCTTGGAGTCGGAGGCAGAAGGATTATCGCCTGGGCCCTGCAGGTTGAGGCTGCGGTAGCTGTGAGCGCGCCACGGCACTCCAGCCTGGGTGACAGAGACGCAAAAAAGAACAGGAAAGACAGCCTGACTCCAGCCTGAACCCCGTCTTTGGGCCCCTTCAACGCGTTCCAGGTAACAGGACTTTCAGAAAAGCGTGGGACCTGTGCCCTCGTGAAAGAAAGAGTGATAAAATAAACATTATTCATAGTTACTTGGGACTATGTTAGTATCTTTCCTTTGGCCTCATGTCTGTGCGTTAGGCCAAGGGTCCCCAGCCCCTGGCCCACGGGCCGGGGGTGTCCAGGGACCCCGTCGCACAGCGGCAGGCCAGCCGGCGCAGCCGCCCGTGTCCCCAGCCGCCCCCTCGCCCGCGTTGCCGCCTGTCGGACGAGCGGGC
>NW_007259948.1:318510-327430 GCF_000164805.1 Carlito syrichta | reverse complement strand
GTGCCTCGGCCCGCGTGCGGCCGCCGTGCTGATCTGCGCTTGCGCCGGCGCCTCCTTTCTGGTGGCCGGTTGTGCAGCTCCTGCGTCGCCGTGTAAGGATGAGCGGGGCGACTGCAACTCTGCGCGTGGAAGTTTGTCTTCCGCCAGGCGGGTCCCTGGTGCCAAGAGGCTGGGCTGCCGCGCTCGTTTACACTTGTGGCTTTTCCTACTGGCTGTGAAAGCAATGCTGATTACACTCTGGGCTGTTTTGTATTTTGGGCTTCTTTTCCATGTCGCTTTATTTTATTTTATTTTACTTTTTGAGTTGGAGTCTCGCTCTGTCGCTCAGACGGGAGGGCAGGGGCCGCTGCCGGCCCCCGCAGCCCCGACCTGCCGGGCTCCGGCCATCCTTCGCCTCCGCCTGCCGAGGAGCCGGAATTACAGGCGCGCGCCACCACGCCCGGCTGATGTTTTGATTGATTGTAGAGACGAGGTCTCGCTGCCCAGGCGGGTCTCGAACTCAGGCAGTCCACTCACCTCAGCCTCCCAAAGGTGCGGCATTACAGGCTGAGCCACCGAGCCCGGCTCCATGTCGTTTTATTATAAGCATTTGTCACACGCTTGTCAGTATTCAGTTCGAATGCCCACCCCCATTGAAAGCCATCAGGTGGATCAGTTGGGGTCTTTGACGTGTTTTTGTATTTGTACATTTTGCTTCATACATGAAACTTTTTCTGTATTCCAGTTTGTGAGTAGGTACATGCTAGAATTGGAATGACTGAGTTAGTAGGTATAACATTTTTCAGGGCTCAGTACCTATTTTTAAATGTTTTGTGAAAGCAATTTAGAGTGCCATCTTTGATTTGTAAAGATAAGTTTTAATGTTATTTTAATATAAATGATAAGGTATATAATGTTGTAGCAATCCCTCAATACTTTGTGGAATTACTACAGGGATATCTTTGATATAAAATTACAGTAATTTAGGTAAAATAATTATCTTTAGAAAACAGTATTATACAGTTTAGTTGATCGATTGAGTCAGAGTCTCACTCTGTCGCTCAGGCCGGAGTGCAGTGGCACGCTCACAGCCACCACCGCCTCGACCCCTGGGCTTAGGTGATCCTTCTGCCTCAGCCTTCCAAGTACCCAGGACTGGCACACGCCACCACACCTGGCTCTTTTTTTTTTTTTTAATTGTAGAGATGAGAGGGTTTTTTGTTTTTTGGGGGGTTTTTTTTGCAGAAATTGAGGTCTTGCTATGTTGCCTGCCTGGTCTCGAACGCCTGGGCTCAGGCAGTCCTCTCACTTCAGCCTCCCAAAGTGCTGGGATTACAGGCATGAGCCACTGCACTCGGCCTACTGTTCAGTTTTTAAGTACCCAATATGATCCCTAGTTTACAAATCAAGCATTAAGGCTGTTTTGTCTTTGAGCTATATGAGAGGTGGGGACCATGTCTGATGGATCAAGATCCCATCACTTAAGTTACCTCTGAATGAAACCTGAAAGTTGAGCTAGCAGAGATAGTGTTCACAAGTGCAAGGCTCCATGACTTTTCTTCTAACTACACTATGTAATGGGAAAGAAATACTAGGTATATCCCTACTGCGTTTACTTTTCTCAAAAGGCTAAACTCTTTTAAGATTTCGACTGTGATTTTTCACGGCAGTTTTGGTTCACCTGTTCACCTGTAGAGTGAGTTTTCTTGGTCTCTGCTTATCATTTGATTATATAGGTGTGAGATCCGTTGGCCTGCAGCACGTGGCTGGGGACTTGAGAACTTCTGAACTCGTTCCTCTTTCTGCCAGTGAACAATCGACCAGATATGGGTTGTAATTACAGTTAAAGGTTCACTGAGCTAATTGTCACTGCCAGGTTCCTGTAACCTCTGATAGCTTTCTTGAAAAACTGTTTTCATAGTTTCAAAATGCAGTCCTCCACCTTAGATCTTTTACTCTTGCTTGAACAGAATGACAGAAGACCCAGAGTCTCGTTAGGTTGTGCAACTCTGCGAAGGACGTTTCTTTTGAAAACAAAGTAAAAAAGAAAAAAAAATCTAATCTGACATTTGGTTCTGGCTCTGTCTCTGTGTCTTCCTGGATATTTCACTTAATCTCTGAGTTTTAGTGTTTTAAGCCCTTTTTTTTTTTTTTTGAGGCAAGGTCTCGCTCAGTCACCCAGGCTGGAGTACAGTAGCACTGTCTGAGCTCACTGCAGCCTCGAACTCCTGGACTCAAGCTATCGTCCCACCTCAGGTTCCTGAGTAGCTGAGACCGCAGGCTAATTTTTGTTATTTTTTGTGAAATGGGATTTCACTGTGTTGCCTAGGCTGGTCTTTAACTCCTAGCCTCAGGCGATCCTCCCAGCCTTAGTTTTCTTATCTTTACAATGGGTAAGGTTTACAAGTCCCAAGGCACCTCCCAGAATGAACCTGAGTCACTTCTCCCGCAGGCTGAACTCTTAGTGTTGTGCTTGCTATAAAATCAAGGAGACTAAGGGAAATAGCAACCAGAATGCGATTCCTTCCTTCTTTCTTTTTTTTTTTCTCTTTTTGAGTTGAGGGTCTCACTCTGTTGCCCAAGCTGGAGTACAGTGGCACAATCATGACTCACTGCAGCCTCAACTTCCTGGGCTCAGGTAATCCTTCCTCCTCAGCCTCTCAAGTGGCTGGGACTCCAGGCACACGTCACCATGCTCGGCTAGCTTTTGATGTTTTGCCGAGATGAGGGCTTGCCTAGCCTGGTCTCGAACTCCTGGGCTCAGGCAGTCCTTCGCCTGGGCTCCCGGAGTGCTGGGATTGCAGGTGTGAGCCACCGTGCCCAGCCTTGTAGTGTCAGTTTTTGTTTTTGAGTCGGAGTCTCACTCTGTTGCCCAGGCTGGATTGCAGTGGCGCGATCACAGCTTGACCTCCTGGGCTCAGACGATCCTTCCACCTCAGCCTTCCAAGTAGCTGGACCCACAGGCGAGCACCACCACACCCGGCTAATTTTTTGATTTATTGTAGAGATGAGGTCTTGTCAAATTGCCCAGGCTGTTTTTGAACCCCTGGACTCAGTCAGTTCTCTCGCCTCCACCTTCCAGAGTGCTGGGATTGCAGGCATGAGCCACTGTGCCTGGCTTGTAATGTCAATTTAGTAGCAGTAGTTTTATTTTTATCAGAAGATTTATCGGTTCCCAGTTTGGTTTGTGGCCTCATTTGTTTAGCCATCGTGTCAAAGCTGTAGGTCGATAGAGGACATACCGTTTCAGTTGTAATGCAGCACCTTTCGTAAATGTGCCCCCCCAGTACCTTCCTGAGAGAGCTGTGTGTGAAGCTCTGAAGACCTACGGGTCGTCCTGCAGTTTTCGTTTGACCAGCCCATCAGCAAATGTGTTTCTAAAGGTCTTGAAAACTAAGAGCTGCTTACACAGACTTCGTGTCTCTCTCATCAGTTAGGGGCCTACGTTTCCTGGGTTTGGAGAGCTTCTTGTACCCTTCACGAATGAGCCAAAGGCAGCACAGCCAAACACAGGAAAGACCACTGATGGGCCAGCAGGAATGCATGCTAAGTTATGTTCATTACTTTTTATTTTACTTATTTATTTTTGCATTGGAGTCTCACTCTGTTGCCCAGGCTGGAGGGCAGTGGCATGCTCACAGCTACCGCCGCCTCCACTTGCTGGGCTCAGGGGATCTTCCGCCTCAGCCTTTCAAGTAGCTGGAACTACAGGCGTGTGTCATTACAGCCAGCTGATTTTCTGATTGATTGCAGAGACTAGGTCTCGCCACGTTGCGCAGACTGGTCTCGAACTCCTGGGCTCAGGCAGTCCTCTCGCATCCGCCTCCCCAAGTGCTGGGGTTACAGGTGTGAGCCGCCATGCCCGGCTATATTTTTTAAATTTTAGATTCAGGGAGTACACATGCATATTCGTTCCATGGACATACGGTGTCGCAGTGGGGGTTGGGTACCAGGTGGCCCGTTCCCCAGATGATGGACGTTGTGCCCCACATGTAGCTTGTGAACCCCGACTCCCTCCGCCTGTTATTGGTTTTGATGCTCAGAAATGTTTCAGGTTGGCTCCTGGCCCTTTGGACATGACAGTTTCGTTCTTCGGGTGATTTGGATTTGAACCTGGGCTTGTTTGATTTTGGTGCCCATGTTCTTCCAGTGATTATTTCTGTGCCTTCTTGAAGGAAGCGCTGCTGAAGTGTGGATTGGTTGGGGTGGGGGTTTGATCTGGGTGTTGACTCCTCGTGGGAGCAGACGTCTAGCAGCAGGAAGGCAGAAGACACTTGTAACACGAGGTCCTGGGCTGTGGAGGGGCCCTGCCGTCTGGACGGAGACCCTCACTCCTTAGTGCCTGGTGTGGGGTCGTGAGATTGCTGGAAGCCATTCTTGTTGGGAGAGGACCCTCTTGGTTGCCATTTTCAGTGGTGTTTGCAGAGGAAGTGTTCAGCCTAGGAAGCTAGTCCTTTCTGAGTAAAGTCTGGAGAAAATCGCCTGCTGGGTGGGGTGAACGGCATCTCAGGACCCTGCAGCCCCCAACCCTGCAGTTTCTTCAGATGCCGTACACATGCCTTGAATTTGAATCAGTGTAGTATTTATATTGTGTCTGTAATTTGTGAAGTCATGACCGAAAATACGTGTAAATAATAATAATAATAATAATAAATTTTTTTTTTTTTTTGAGTTGGGGTCTCACTCTGTTGCTCAGGTGTTCCCGGCCACCGCAGCCTCGACCTGCTGGGTTCCGGCGATCCTTCCGCCTCAGCCTTCCAAGTAGCCGGAATTACAGGCATGCGCTACCACGCCCAGCTGATTTTGTGATTTTATTGTTGAGATGAGGTCTCGCTGCCCAGGCGGGTCTCGAACCCGCAGGCTCAGGCAATCCACTCACCTCAGCCTCCCAAAGGCGCGGGATGACAGGCTGAGCCACCAAGCCCGGCTTGTGTATACTATTTTGTCTGGTGACTTACCCTGGCTTTTCAGAGCACTACGTTATTTAATTGGCTCCTGTCACCTGACTGGCCATGTTGCAATCTGAGGACTAAATAGGGATGGGTGGTCTTAGCGTATTTTGTGTGACTCGTGGCTGATGGCTGTTGTGCTGTGTTTTGCTTCCCAATCCCAGGGCCCCATGGTTCTGAATGTGCTTCAGTGTCACAATGCCTCCTGCTATGGCAGACGTCCTTGACATCTGGGCAGTGGACTCTCAGATCGCGTGCGATGGCTCCATACCCGTGGACTTCCTTTTGCCCACTGGGATTTATATCCAGCTGGAGGTGCCTCGGGAGGCCACCATTGCTTACATTAAACAGGTATGGCGAGAGGTACGATGTCTGTACGTTAGCTCTCTGTGTCACTGAAGGGGAAGTGTCATTCTGCTTTCTGCTGTTTTGGGCTGGAGGGCAGTGCACACTCATGGCCACCGCAGCCTCCACCGACTGGGCTCAAGCAATCCTTCCCCTTGGCCTTCCAAGAAGCTGGAACCACAGACACGTGTTACCATGCCTGGCTATTTATTTATTTATTTACTCGCCTTTCTTTCTCTTATTTCTTTCTTTTGCTTAGTTGGGGTCTTCCTTTGTTGCCCAGGCTGGAGTACAGTGGTATGATCACAGCTTTGCCACAGCCTCAACCTCCTGGGCTCAGGCGATCCTTCTGCCTCACGCTCCCAAGTAGCTGGAGCCACAGGCGAATGCCACCATACCCGGCTAAGTTTTTGATTTATTTTAGAGACAAGGTATTTGGACTGGTCTTGAACCCCTGGGCTCAAGCAGTCCTCTCACCTCTACCTCCCAAAGTGTTGAGATTACAGGTGTGAGCCACCACACCCAGTTTCATTCTGTTGTTATTAATGTAAGTCACGTGGGTAAATTTCAGGAAAGTTTAATCTCTGGGCCATTACATTTAAAGATTTTGATGCATGCCTCATCTTTTATGAACATATCAAACATCCTAGTTCTCTTTTTTTTTTTTTGAGTTGGAGTCTCACTCTGTCACCCAGGCTGGAGGGCAGTGGCCACTCCCGGCCACCGCAGCCTTGACCTGCTGGGCTCCGGGATCCTTCCGCTTCAGCCTTCCGAGTAGCTGGAGCTACAGGCATGCGCCACCACGCCTGGCTAATTTTTTATTTTATTTTATTGTAGAGATGAGGTCTCGCTGCCCAGGCGGGTCTCGAACCCGCGGGCTCAGGCAATCCACTTACCTTAGCCTCCCAAAGGCGCGGGATGACAGGCTGAGCCACCGAGCCCAGCTCATCCTAGTTCTCAGTTCCCCTTATGCTTGTAATTCATATATGATAACTGAATTAAGGAAAATTGGCTTGTGTTAGCTAGGTTGAAATGCTTGTCAAGGAGACTCCAACTCAAAAAAAAAATGTTTTCTAATCTTTGTATTCACTACCTTTGAGTTTGTCAGTTTTAAAACTGGTTTTAGTTGTTTTTCTTTTTTCCCTCCCCCGCCTCCTTTTTCATGGTGATTCTGCGGGAGGAAAACTCTCTGTGTTCCCTAGATTTCCCGGTAATGAGTTGTAGGCCTTCACTTGGAAGCAGTATTAAAAAAAAATAGAATAAGGCTTAGATTCATTTTTCAAGTGAGTTGGTGAGTACCATTGTTTGGTGAAGACCAATGCTTGTATACACGAAAGAGTTTTTCTCAACTCTCTCTTTAATGTCTTTCAAATGGCCCAACCCAGGGTGAATGAAAATCAGGGGGTGTGATATTTTCGAGCAAACATGTTCAAGGTAAGCCTTTTAAAACTCTTGGCTGGACAAGCCTTTGAACTCCTTTCCAAGCTTCTTCATCAGGGAGACATAGGGGCTCTAAAACCGCATGGTTTTTGCAGTAAAAAGAAAATACTGAATGGATTTCGACACCTCCTGGATTCAGAGTGCACCTGTGTTGATAGCCACCAGTCGTACCTCACACCACCGTAGCCACCGAAACCCTGCTGTTTTTTAAATTGTGAAATGTCCATGACATCAAATGGACTGCTTAGACATTTCTAGGTGTGCACAGCCATGGTCACGCCCCATTTCCAGCACTTTTTAGGGGATCATCATCCTAAACAGAAACCCTGTGCCTGTAATAACTTCCCCTCCCCCTAGTCCCTCATAATTTCTATTCTAATTTTTGTCTCCATGAATTTTCCTAGTCTACATACTTTATGTAAGTTGGATCATATACTAGATAGCTATTTTTTGTGTGTCTGGCTTATCACTTATCACTTAGTATAATGTTTTTAAAGTTCATTTCTGTTGTAGTGTGGATCCTTTTTTTTGAGTTAGAGTCTCACTCCAATCCTAGTTTTATTCCTGTTCAAGGCTGAAGAATATCTCCTTGTGCGTATACACAGCATTTTGTATATACCTCTTTTGATGGACATCAGGTTGTTTCCAGCTGTTGGCTACCGTGAGTAACGCTGCCGTGGACTCAGGTGTGCGTGACTCATTGAATCCCTGCCTTCGGTTCTTTGGGCAGGCACCTGGAGGCGGGGCCGTTGGGTCCTGTGTACTGCTGGTTGTCACTCTGAGAACCTCCACTCTGGCTTTCCGCAGTGGCTGCACCATTCAGCAGTCACACTCAGCACACGAGGATTCCAGTTTCTCTGCATACTAGCCAACACTTGCTATTTCTGGTTTTGGTTTCTGTTTTTAAGAGATGGGGTCTTGGTAGGTTGCCCAGGCTAGGCTTGGGACTCCTGGGTTCAAGCGACCCCTTCTCCCCCAGGGACCCAAGTAATTAGAACTACAGTTGGGCACCATATTTTATGGCTTTTGATAATAGGTATGCTAATGGATGTGAAGTGATATCTCAGTGTGTGTGTGTGTGTGTGTGTGTGTGTGTGTGTGTATTGTGGTTTTGATGTGCATGACTAATTATATTGAACATCTTTTTGTGTGCTTATTGGCCTTTTCTTTCTTTCTTTTTTTTTTAGCTATTTTTTCTAGATCTTTGCCAGTTTCTGATTTTTTTGTTTGTTTGTAACTGAGTTGTAGGCGTTCGTAGTGTATTCTGGGTATTAGTCTCTTATTAATCTCTTATCTATCTCTCTTATACATGGTTTGCATGTATCTTCTCCAGTTATGTGTTGCCTTTTCATTTTCTTGATAGTGTCTTTTGGTGTAGAGTTTTACTTTTGGGTGAACCCCAGCTGACTTTTTTGGCTTGTTTGTTGTTACCCGTGCTTTCTGCTGCTCGCTCTGTGTAATTGAATCTGGGGATTGGCCGTGCTGTTTACTTTAGGTCATCTCCAGCTCTTGGCTTTTGCACTGGCTCTTGTCAAAACACACGCTCCCTTTTTTGTGTTTGTGTGATGAGCCTCTTTTGCATGATGTCATCCAGAAGACATAGGGAGAGATGATGAGAGATTTATCGTGTTCATTCTGACAGGGCATTATTATTAGTAGGAGGGAAATGATTAACATTTCATGTATGTATGTATGTCTTTAGAGTCAGAGTCTCACTCTGTCACCCAGGCCAGAGTGCAGTGGCACGCTCATAGGCACCACAGCCTCAATCTGCTGGACTCAGGTGATCCTTCTGCCTCAGCCTTCCAAGTAGCTGGAACCACAGGCATGCCCACCTTGCCTGGCTGGTTTTTTTGATTTATTATAGAGATGAAGTCTTGCCATGTTGCTGTGCTTGGTCTCAAACCCCAGAGCTGAGGCAGTCCTCTTGCCTCTGCCTCCCAGAGTGCTATGATTACAGGCGTGAGCCTCTGCCCCCAGCCATCATTTACATTTTATATGGGGATGATGATGTATATTTTAAATCCAGTTTTGTTGTTGTTGCTGGGGTCTTTCTCTGTTGCCCACACTGGAGTGCAATGGCGTGATCACAGCTCATCACAGCCTCGAGCTCCTGGGCTCAGGCGATCCTTCTGCCTCAGCCTCCTGAGTAGCTGGGACTGCAGTTGTGCGTCACCACTCCCGGGTAAATTTTTTTTTTTTTTTTT
>NW_007259948.1:303257-318490 GCF_000164805.1 Carlito syrichta | reverse complement strand
TTTGGGAGGCCGAGGCAAGTGGATTGCCTGAGCCCGCAGGTTTGAGACCTGCCCGAGCGATTTGGCGAGACCTCGTCTCTACAATAAATCAAAAAAATGAGCCGGGAATGGTAATGCATGCCCATAGTACTAGCTACTTGGAAGGCTGAGGTGGAGGGATCGCTGGAGCCCAGCAGGTCGACACTGGTGTGGTCGTGAGTGTGCCATTGCACCCCAGCCTGGGCGACAGAGCGAGACTTCAACTCAAAAAGCAAAAGTTGTTTATGTGTATGGAGATATTAAATATAAAAGTTCTTAATGATTTTTACTCTTCGTAGATAATTTGCTTTTAATCATTTTGTTTATAATGATTTTTTGTATGCTGTGCTATTATATTGCTTGACAGAAATAGGATAATACCATATATATACTCTCTTATAAGTTGTTATTTTATGAAAGAAACGTTAATGTATCTTGGATGGCATTCCATATCAAGATGTATTTCTAGTTTTTAAAAATTTTTCGGAATGTATTTCCATTATTTGTTTTTGCAGTTTTGTAATAGTCTGTAATTCATTTAACTAATTCCTTACTGCTAAATATTTCATGTGTCTGTAGTTGTTGATTTTCACCAGTGCTGCAGTGAGCATCCTTGTGTGTGTACCTTTGCACACGTGAGCAAGGGCTTCTGTTCCAGAAACTCTGATTGTTTTTTCCTGCAGATGTTATGGAAGCAAGTTCACAATTACCCAATGTTCAACCTCCTCATGGAAATCGACTCCTACATGTTTGCATGTGTGAATCAAACGGCAGTGTATGAGGAACTCGAAGACGAGACACGGAGGCTGTGTGACGTCAGACCTTTCCTTCCGGTTCTCAAGTTAGTGACGAGAAGTTGTGACCCGGGGGAGAAATTAGACTCAAAAATCGGCGTCCTTATAGGAAAAGGTAATTTAAGAAGTTTTGAATATGGCTGCTGTTGCAGGCATAAACACACAGGACATATATTCTAAGACGTGCTTTTCAAAGTGAGGTCTGTGGACCAATGTTGGTTCGTAAATTGCTAGCGGTTTGTATACAAGGTTAAGTACGGGAAGTGAGAATAAATGTCAAGAAACTGCTCTAGCAACGTGATATTGCCATGGCCTCTAAGGGCTTCTGTTTTGTGTGTCTTTGTTTTTTCTAATGATTTATTTTTATTTTACAATAGTATTGGCCTTTGATGGATCAGAAAGAGAAAGTTGTTTCTTTACCTCGGGTGGTTTGAGACGCGCTTTCCTGAGACGTACTGTTCGTTTCTCTTGAACTGCCCCCATAGTATAAATGTGTGTTACACACAGCCAGGTCTTTAAGTTCATTGATGCTTCCATACATAATTTGCTGTTGACAAATTTTGCTCCCTAGCTGAAATCATCTTTACAGAAATTATTTTGTAGAGTCAAGGTAAATAGTGTCCATGCTATTCCTTGCAGATTAATTCTGTGGAAAACTGTAACAAAATCAAGAACTCGGAGGAGTCGGAGGAGTTGCTTGCCATAGAAGTCTCAGGGGGCTCAGGAGATAATGATACACAATATCTTGCTTTAGAGAAGGCGCTCATTTGAATTAGGAACTCCAGGGGTTTTGAGGAGGGGACTTTGGAGGGTAAACGTAAAACCAGGGCCCCCCGGGAGGCTTTTGGAGCTGGACTGGCTAGTGGTATTGATCAGATTGCCATTGTAGAACAGGGCTGCCATGGCAGGCCCTTTAAGATGCTGTTCTTTGATCTTGACCTAAGCAATTCAGGCTAGCTGATGACTCCCTCTCCATGCATTAGAAGAGAACTTGTTGGTTTCCTGAAAGACATGCTGATATTTATAAATGTTTGATTACTTCAGAGGATGTCTGATTTAGTTTTGGCAATAATATTTTTCTCATGAAACAAATTTATTATTAGATATCATACAAAATTTTCTTCTTATATTTTTGTGGCCTTGTTAGAAAGCATCTTTCTGATTTCTAGAACTATAAAGATTTTTATAGAATGTAAATTTTTATCTATCAGAAAAAAATTTGTTTTCCTGTCCATAAAAAATTAATGAATATATGGAAGAGTAGAAGTAATTAAAAAAAATCTGCTGAGCTCGGTGGCTCACACCTATAATCCCAGCACTTTGGGAGGCAGAGACTAGAGGATTGCCTGAGTTTACAGGTTCGGGACTAACCTGGGCAACATGGCGAGACCTTGTCTCTACAATACATCAAAAAATTAGCCAGGCAAGGTGGCACATGCCTGTAGTTCCAGCTACTTGGAAGGATCTGCTGAGGCAGAAGGATCGCCCAGGCAGGTTGAGGCTGTGGTGGCCGTGAGCATCACTGCACTCCAGCCTGAGTGACACAGTGAGACTCTGACTCAAAAAAACAAACAAAAAAAAGGAATAAAAAAATCATTTTATCTCATAATCTGGAACAAGTATATTCACTAATAGTATTTTGATATATGTCTTTCAGATACATTGTATGTAATTCAGGAGCTTTTGTTTGTTTTTGATTGTGTAGATGAAAAGACCTAACTCTGGAGCTTTTGTTTGTTTTTGATTGTGTAGATGAAAAGACCTAACTCTTGTGTATTTTTTCAGTTGTATTTTTTTTATTATAAAGATATGGGGTACCCATTATAAAATGGGCAAAAGATATGAACTGACACTTCACAAAGGAAGACATCCGAGCAGCCAACAGACACATGAAGAAATGTTCAGCCTCACTAATCATCAGGGATGCAGATCAAAACCACACTGAGATACCACCTAACTCCAGCCAGAATGGCAATTATCAACAACTCAAAAAACAACAGCTGCTGGAGAGGGTGTGGCAAAAAGGGAGCACTTCTACAATGTTGGTGGGAGTGTAAACTAGTGCAACCTCTGTGGAAAGCAGTGTGGCGATTCCTAAAAGCTCTAAATACCAACCTCCCATATAACCCCACAATCCCCCTACTGGATATATATCCTGAAGAACTCAAATCACTCTATAAAAAAGATACCTGCACACGTATGTTTATCGCAGCATTGTTCACAATAGCAAGAACCTGGAAGCAACCATGCTGCCCATCAAAAGAGGACTGGATTAAAAAAATGTGGTACATATACACGATGGAATACTACGTAGCCATAAAAAAGAACAAAATCATGAATTTCGCAGCAACCTGGATGGAACTAGAGTCTATAATACTGAGTGACCTCTCACAAAAACAAAAATCCGAGTATCACATGTTCTCACTCATATAATGAACCTTGAACATCCAATGTAATACTATAAGAAAATGACTGACAGTAGTAGGAAACTACGGGAGGGGAGGGAGATGGGTTTAACGGTAGCAAATATCTGTCTGGGGATGGGGAAGCACCTCTTATCAATAGGGTGCCTGAATGAAACGTATTTGTATACCTAACATCATAATATCATAATAAAAAGTATTGATTATAAAAAAAAAAAGGATATGGGGTACAATTCAGGGTTAGGTATATAAACGTTGATCATGCAGGCACCCTTGTTGATGAGGTGTGCCCCTCCCTCCCCTGGCAGTTTCCCTCAACTGCCAATCCCACCCCCCTCCCCTGGCAGTTTCCCACTATTGCCAATCCCTTCCTTACAGTGTGATAATTGTTCAAGGTCCGCTTATGAGTGAGAACATATGGTGCTCTGTTCTTTGTTTCTGCGATCGATTACTGAGTATGGTTGACGCCAAATCCATCCAAGTTGCTGCGGAGTCCATATATGTGTTCTTATTTTGGGCTCCATAATATTCCATTGTGTCTATGGACCACATTTTCTTTATCCAGTCCAGGAGCGACGGGCAGCATGGTTGGTTCCATGTTTTTGCAAAAACATGGAATGCTTTACGAATTTGCGTGTCATCCTTGTGCAGGGTTCTCTGAATCGTTCCAGTTTCAATGTGTGTGCTGCCAAAGCGAGCACTCTTGTGTATTTTAATGCTGATGGAAGCAAACCAGAAGCACGTTGCTTGTTAGAGAGGCTCAAATGTTTGGCAATGCACAGAGACCACAGAGGGAGCCGGACTGCTTCAGGGTGCTGGCGTCTCTGATATCGACTGCCCACTTCTCAAAACTTGGGTGGCTGCTCTTTCTCAGCCCTGAACTCCAAAACGTGGATCCCTTAGCCACCGGCACCTCCACCCATGCCTGCCAGAGTCAACAAGCAAAAACAGGAGGTCCATGTGTTACGTAGGCTATGGTGTGCTCATGCTAGAAAAGTCTCCATTGTTCATCTAGCAGTCAGCTTGAATCGGGCATCATACTTTTAAAATTTGTCAGCCTTACCTTGACCCTCCATAGCACAGTGGGTTGATATATATAGAAGAATTGAGGCCAGGGATGGTGGCTCACGCCTGTAATCCCAGCACTTTGGGTGGTCGAGGTGGAAAGATTGCTTGAGGCCAGGAGTTCAAGACCAGCCTGGGCAAACATACTGACACCTGGTCTCTACAAAAATTAGCTGGGAATGGTGGTGTGTGCCTGTAGTCCCAGCTACCCTGGAGACCGAGGTGGGAAGATCACTGAAGCCCAGAAGTTTGACACTGGCAAGCTATGATTGGGACACTGCCCTCCAGCCTAGGTGACAGAGCGAGTCCCTGTTTCTTTAAAAAAAAAATTGGATTTCTCTTTTTATAAATAATGTGTCATATTTCATGCAGTATCATAAGGCTTATATAACATTTTTTGGAGAGATATAAGGAATGTTTTATTGCATAAATTCGACAGTTTATATGTTCTTGACTTTATAAATTATACCTTTCAGCAGACTTAGAAAAGCTGGCATTGGCTGGGCTCGATGGCTCAGTCTGTCATCCCAGCACTTCGGGAGGCTGAGGCAAGTAGATTGCCTGAGCCCGCGGGTTTGAGACCCACCTGGGCAACTTGACGAGACCTCATCTCTACAATAAATCAAAAATTAGCCGGGCATGGTAGCGCGCCCCTGTAGTTCCGGCTACTCGGAAGGCTGAGGCGGAAGGATCGCTGGAGCCCAGCAGGTCGAGGCTGTGGTGGCCGGGAGTGGCCAAGGCACTCCAGCCTGGGCGACAGAGTGAGACTCTGACTCAAAAAAAAAGAAGATAAGAAAAGCTGGCATTATGATCCTATATACAAGTTTAAATGTTAGCATTTACTAAGGAAATAGAGTATTTGCATGTTTTAGAATGAATTTTCAGTTTTAATACCTAACAAATCACTTCAGTTTTTTCAGTACTGGTTTGTCTGTGATGACTACAGCCAGGGATTGGTGAGGCCGTGCCTCTGCGAAAACAATACACACTTACTTCAGTTTAAGTTGAGAGCAAAGTTGCTACCACCTTTCTCCAGAAAAAAATGATAGAACCTTTACGGACATACCTGCCCTGACCACACCAAAAACAGCTTTTCCTGAAAGATGGTGGCTGATCATTTCATTTTCTTCCTCCTCCCTTCCTCCCTCCCTCCCTTCTTTCCATGTAGTTCTTTGTAGAAATGGGGGTCTCACTATGTTGCCCAGACGATTCTGAAACTACTGGCCTCCAGCAATCCTTCTGCTTTTGCTCATTTTGTTTTCTATGTTTATTTCAAATTATTATTTTACCAAGATGCTTTTTGGGTTCTGATTTTTTTTTAGTGATGATGAGGTCTTACTTTGTTGCCCAACACGGAGTGCAGTGGCATGACACAAACTCACTGCAACCTCAAAACTCCTAGGTCCAAGTAGTCCTCCCTCCTCAGCCTCTGGTGTGGCTGGGACTCCAGGCAGACACCACTACACCGGGATAATCTGGGGATCTTGCTTATTGCCTAGGCTGGTTTCGAATTACTGGCCTCAAGCTATCCTCCTGCCTCAGCCTCCCAAAATGATGGGATTATAGGCATGAGCCCCTGGGCCCAGCCTAGTTTCTGATTGTTTTCTTTAGTAAAGGCACATGCCATCCCTGAATTAGTTTCTCCAAATACCCAGTAAAGTAATCTCAGTTTTGCCAGCATTCTGAAAAGAATATTTGAGAGCTCCTTCATTTCCCCAGACCAGAAGAAATCTGTGGCATATCTTGAATGAGGGAAGTCTGCAGAATTTTAGCTGTAAATCTAGTATGAATACATTGCATATTCAGTAGCTTTTTAAATATAAAAATTATATTTGACTGTAAAGTTTGCAGTAGTCTTAAAGATAATTTAAGCTTTGCTGTCAGCATATTCTTAGAAGAAGACATGTAAGATATTAACTAGGTTTAAAATTAAATTAACCTGAATTCTTATTTTGGGCAAAGTTTCTATTTTTAAGAGATCTTTACAGTGGTCTCCCAATCTAGGCTGCTTCAGTTTCTTAAAATGAAGATTCTCAGATACTGGGCTCCAGTGAATCTGGGATGAATGAAAGACCTCTCTGTTTTTCAGGTGATGCTAATGGTTATATGAACAGAGTTCCTTAGTTATAATAGGTTGGAAATGTTGCCAAAACGGTAGTGATTGCAATTCAACAGAATTATGTTGAATGTCTAAACTTGAAATTACACCTCTGCTTAGAGCTTGCAATCCAGTGGAAGTAAGGCTCACTAAACACATGATTACGGTGTGATGTATGAACTGCTGTGCTAAATCAAGAAGGGCCACCTTTGGATGCTGTATGATCTTGCTTACATGAATTCCAAAAATGTTGGACTCATGGTCGAGTGGTGTGGTTGGAGCGCGTGAGGGTGGAAGGGTGGCACATCGGGAGTCTTGGCCAACAGGGAGTTCCAGTTCGACAGGAAGGATGAGTTCTGGCGTCTCCTGCATAGTGTAGTTAATGATCATGTATTGTGTTTTTCAAAGCAGCCAAAGAGAGGGTTTTAAATGTTCTTACCACAAAGAAGTGATAAGCATATGAGGTGTTGGATGTGATAATTAGCCTGATGCAAGCATTCCGCAGTGTATATATGAGTCGAAACATCACATTACACCCCATAAAGATATACGATTATTTGTTATTAAGAAAAATTTAAAACTTAGTAAAAGGTCACCTTAAATCAGTGGAGTGAGTCAGGGACATCTTTCCTAAGGAGGAACACAACTCAACTGAACCTCGGCACTGACTCGGGATTTGCCAGGTGAAGACCAGTTGTAGGAAGGAACAGCAAAAAGGAGTGGCATGTGTGGAGAGCGACACAGAAAAGAATTGAAAGAGGCTGTTTCTGGCCGGTCTGGGGGACGGGAGGACGAGGGGAGAAGACTATTATTAGTACACTGTGATTGCACCTGTGAATAACCAGTACAATCCAGCCTGGCAAGCACAGCTAGACCCAACCTTAAAAAAAATAAAATAAAGCAAGTAGGGTTGCTTGGTATATATTGTCGACTGAGGTCTGCAGCTGTGGTTGCCTGCCATTTCAAGTCAGATGGATCCAGCATGAGGACCATCTATAAAAGAAAAGGAACTTTGTTAAGTATTGCTGCAGCTATGGCAGCAGGTACAAAACCTTGCACTTTTTACAAAATAACTTTTTTATCTTGTATTGAAAATGGAGCTTATATATGGGTGCAGGGTTTCTAAAAGAAAGGCATACTTACAGACTCTAAGATATGATTTGAGAAAAAGTGAACTCATTATATGACTACCTAAAGCAGAAGGAAGATGAAGGATCTAAAGCTGGAGAATTTAATGGCAGCCAAGGATGGTTTGATAAATTTAGAAAATGACTTGACTTAAGAAATGTCAGGATAACAATAGAAGCAGCTTCTGCTGACCAAGTGGGAGCAGACAAGTTCCTAGATGCCACTAAGAAAATAATTGAGGAAAAAGGATATCTGCCTGAACAGGTTTTTGTTTTTGTTCTTTGTTTTGAGTCAGGGTCTCACTCTGTCACCCAGGCTAGAGTGCAGTGGCCCGATCACTTCTCACTGCAGCCTCAGTGACCTGGTCTCAGGCAGTCCTTCTACCTTAGCCTCTCAAGTCTCTGCAATGGAGACATGCACCACCATGCCTGGCTAATGTGTTTTTTATTTTTTTGTGGAAACAAGGTCTTGCTATGTTACCAGCCTGGTCTCAAATTCCTGTACTCAAGTAATCCTCCTGCCTCGGCCTCCCAAAGTTCTGGGATTACAGGTGTGAGTCATTGGGCTCGGCCTACTGAACAGGTTTTTAATGCCGGCTAAAGTGCCCTATCCTAGGGGTAAAAATGCTGCAAAGGACATTTATTAGTAAGGAAAAGAAGCAGGCCATTAGGCATTAAAGACTAACCCTACTGTTTTGTACAATTGCAGTCAGGTTTATCATCAGAACTGTCCTTATCTATAAAACTGCTGACCTCCCAACCTTGAAGGGAAATGATAAACACCAGTTGCCAGTGCTTTGGTTGTTGAGCAAGAATGCCTGGACAAGAACCCTTTGTCCAGATGAAGCCATGGAGACCTTACTAGGAAGGTTCTTTTGATACTGGGTGGTCCTGGCTACCCAGAACACCTCGAGTTCAACACTGAGGGTATCACAGGGGTCTACTTTCCCCCAGCACAATGTCTCTTATTCAGCCTCTAGATCGAGGTGTCATAAGTACCTTTAAGGCGTGTTACACACGGTTCTCTACAGGAAGGATTGCCAGTGCTCGGAAGAGAAGACCCAATAGAGAGGACGTCAGGAACGTCCGGAATGACTTTGAAGATGCCATTGTTGTGATAGAAAAAGCCATGGAAGCCATCAGACGCAAAGCAATAAATTCCTATTGGAGAAAGCTGTGCCCAGATGTTGTGCATGGCTTCCCAGGGTTTACGACAGAGCCTATCAAGGAAATCACGACAAAGACTGTGGGTGTGGCAAGAAAGGCAGAAGGCGAAGGTTTCAGTATGTGGACCCTGGAGAAACTCAAGAGCGAGTAGCCACCACACTGGAGAACGTGACAAAGACAGCTTGAGGGAGATGACTGCCTCCACGCCAGTGCTGGTGAGGAGGAAGACCCAGGACCGCAGTGCAGAAAACAGGGTGCCGTAAGACAGTGTGGCAGGAGGTCTCAGTGTCCGAGACTGCTGTTGATCTCTTTCTACATCAGCCCTTCTGTGGTGCAAGGACCACAGCTAAAGCAAAGGATGGAAGGAGGGTTGGTACTGTGTAGACACGGTCTTAGAGGAATGGAAAGGTAAAGCAGCCAGGTGGGAATGGCGGTTTTTCTCCGTAAAGTTGAACTGAGCACACCTGCCTCTCCTGGCGCTACCTCTGTTCCACCTCTCCTGCCTTTGCTGTTCCCAAGACAGCAGGACCAGCCCCTCCTCTTCCTCCTCCTCTGCGTAGCCAAAATGAAGACGCAGACTTTATGATGATCTGCGTCCACTTAATGAGCCACAGATCTGTTTTCTCTTCCTTATGGTTTTCATAATAACGTCTTTTCTCGGGCTTACTTCATCGTAAGATACAGCGTGTGATACATATAACTGTGTCACCCATCAGTGAGGCTTCCAACCCACTGCAGGCTATCAGAAGTTACGTTTTGGGAGAAGTCAAAAGCTATGTGCAGATTTTCGGCTGTGTGGAGGGTCAGTCTCCTAACTTGGATTGTTCAAGGGTCAGCTATACAACAAAAGGAATTTTTATGTTTATGAGATTTTTGATTAACATGTAATAGATCATAACTGAAAAATCCCGATGAACTGAAAACTCGATTTATAAAATTTAAGTGTACTAAGTTTCTTTGGGCTTGTTTTTGTTTTTCAAAACATTTGATCTTCTGGGGCAGTTTTAGGTTCACAGCAAAACAGAGAGGAAGGGACAGAGATTTCCAGTGTACGATCTGCCCCACGCCTCAGAATTATTTCCATAGTCGACCAAGTTTTAGATTAAATAATAACTTGGGTATTAGGTTTCTTCTGATTCAGTATGGAACAGCTTTTCAGATTTCTAGCCTTTCTGAGATATGTTAAATGTGATTTGCTTGGTTTATAGGTAAAAACTGTAAATCTTGTATATGTGGTTTTAAAAGTAGGTTGTGAATTTCACTGATTATCTTTATTAGACAGGTAGTCAAACCACATTCTTTGATGAGTATATATTCTTTAAAATCCACTTGTATGCTTATCTTCTGTGCATGAGATTTATTACTTTATGTGGCTCATCTTTTAACCTCTTGTGATCTTTTCCTCCTCAGCTTTGTCTGCTTGATAAAAGCCAAACATCCATGTTCTCGCATGTTTTGTATTTGCTTGTATTATTGTTATCTACTGAAAATGACACCTCTAAAAATATGTTTAGGTCTTCATGAATTTGATGCCTTGAAGGATCCTGAAGTGAATGAATTTCGAAGAAAGATGCGCCAGTTCAGTGAGGAAAAGATCCAGTCACTTGTGGGATTGTCTTGGATGGACTGGCTAAAACACACATACCCACCAGAGCATGAGCCTTCCATCCTCGAAAACTTGGAAGATAAGCTCTATGGAGGAAAGCTCATTGTTGCTGTTCATTTTGAGAACTCTCAGGTAGGATTGTATTTTTAAAGACCATTTTGTAGTAAATCTCTTTATTTTTACCTCGATGCTTAGATTTTTAACTCCTTGCTTAGAAGTGCCTCTTGCTTGCCTAGCAAACATTGTTATCAAGAACGTTTATAAATTTAAGATGAAAATGTATTTAGAATTATGTATAATGGTCTAAAGTGACATTCTTTGCACATGTGTGATTGCTTGATGCAGTGGAATGATAGTTTAGAACAGGGTTGGCAATCTGTACTGTTTATTATTTTTTTTAGTTTTTAAAACAGTGGAAAAAAAATCCAAAGAATTGTACAATAATATTTAAAAGAAGGAAAATAAAATAATATGCAGCAGAGACCTGTATGCTGTATGTTAGCCAAACCTGGTCGACTACAGAAAAAATCTTGCCAATTGCTGGTCTGGCTTGTGTTCTTTATTTATTTTTTTCTTGTGTGTTATTTGTGTGTGTGTGTGTGTGTGTGTGTGTGTGTGTGTGTAGAAGTGAAAGACCAGATCAAAATGGTCTCTTCTTTTTATGTTCTTACACTTACATTCTGTGAATGTATGAATTAAGCGGTGATATGGAATTAGGCTTTACAACAGAGTATGTAGATAATCCAGCTGATCTGGTTCTGAATGCCCCCCCAGCAACTGTATACAATGGCTCACGTGGCTCCCCTTGCATCCAATGGGGTCATTCTGTCCTGTGGGGCGTGGCCTTAGGTTAAGGTAGGAGTTCAGGGATGTTTGGTTTTGGTCTTGAATGACTGACAGCCACAGCAGTGACAACCATGACAGTCGTCCTTCTGTACTGAGCACTTTACAGTCTGCCAAGAACTGCTTTTCATGTGTTCTCTGGTGCAAGGTGCTTTTCATGTGTTCTCTGGTGCCCGCAACAGCCGTATAAAGTCTTATTGTCTCTTCCTTACTTTACAGTGAAGAAACTAGAAGGCAGAGAAGCATAGCATTTTGTGCCTGTCCTCGGAGCTGGTCATGGCAGAGCCAGGATTTCATCCGCTGTCTCTGGTTTTGCCCAGCTTCTCCTCCTTTTAGACATGTTAATAAGCATTTGTCGGGGTAGATGTGGAAAAAGACCCTGCCCTCTGGCTCTTTCTCTAGACTAGAAGCTTGTTTAGGGAAAAGCACCTTTGTCCTCTGTCCTAAGATACATTGAAGCTGAAGTTCAGTGTATTCCAAGACTTGAGTGTCGTAAAACATCAGGGCCAACTTTTTTTTTTTTGCAATCGTGTTTTGGGAATTCTGCAAGATCAAGAGATGTGGAACAGGGAGTTCATTGCTGAAAGGTGATGAGAACCCTACTGCAAACATTGGCTCGTAGCCGTTTGCCTACTGAGGCCAGCCTGAATTTCTGCTGGATGTACCAGTTTTGATGGAATTGTTGTAGCAGTGTATGGAAAGGAAGTGTTGGGACGTAGGAGAGAGACGGAAGCATTGTGGAATCTTACCAGATGCCAAACCGCCAGAGGACTGAGAGTTGAAAGGCATTTAGAGGTCACCAGTCAGACTCATCACATAGCATGATTGTGTCTGTGGTCCCTGGCACCTGTGTCTCTGTCTGAACACAGCCGGTGCTGGGAGGATACCCTCTGGGCAAGCGCACAGTTAGTTTGAGTTTAAATCACTTTAAAATTCAAACTTGCCTTCTCTGTCCTCTGCCCCTCTTGGTCTGTCTCTCAAGTCTCTTGTTTTTCAAGCTGAACTACTTCCCAAGGGATTAAACGGAAACTCCGGATGGCAGAATTTTGGATGGTAACAACCAATAAAACTATTAGTACTATTATTATTATTATTACTATTATTACTATTTTAGAGACGGAGTCTTGTTCTGTTCCCCAGGCCCCAGTGCAGTGACACAATCATAGGTTACGGCAGCCTTAACTTCCTGGGCTCAAGCAGTTCTCATGCCTCAGCCTCCCAAGTAGCTGGGACTACAGGTGTGCACAGCTACACCTGGCTAAGTTTTTATCTTTTTGTAGAGGCAGGATCTCACTTTGCTGCCCAGGCTGGTCCTAAACTCCTGACTTCAAGTGATCCTCCCACCTTGACCTCCTGAAATGCTAGGATTACAGTTGTGAGTCACTGTGCCTGGTGAAAAGTATTAAGTTATTAAATAATGTATTGAAGGCACATAGGATTTAAAGATATTTATTTAACCAAGTAAGGACTTTTTTTTTCATGTCGCAAACTATAATTTATTACCAATAGTATTTTATAAGTTACAATTTTTTTTTAAGTTGGGGGTCTTGCTGTGTCACCCAGACCGCAGTGCAGTGGCCCAATCACGGCTTACCAGAGCCTTGAGCTCCTGGCTCAGGTGATCCTTCCTTCTCAGCCTCCTGAGTAGCTGGGACTATAGGCACGCACCACCACGCCTGGCTAATCTTTTGATATTTGGAGAGATGAGGTCTTGCGATGTTGCACAGGCTGGTTCTGAACTCCTGGGCTCAAGCAGTCTGCCCTCCTTGGCCTCCCGAAGTGCTAGGATTACAGGCCTGAGCCACTATGGCCAACAAGTATTGTATACGTAAACAAACACTTTACCACCAAAAAAATAAGAATGGTACCACCTCAGAATAAAGCCAGCTGACAACCTCTCCACCATCTATCTATACCTTCTCTCTTTATCCCCCGCTTTTCTAAACTTCCCACCTAGCATTTTGGTGTCAACTTTTGATGGGTAACCCTGGTCCACACAGGAGCAGCGCGTGGAGAATCCTCAACTAAAAATGAGATGAGCGGGAGCGAGGGGTTTTATTGGGTTTAAAACAGTGATTTTCTGGGATTGGTAGGGACCCGGCTAGCCAGCATTTTCTGTGAAAAACAACAAAAATGTTAGACGATCACATAGTCCATATCAGCCAGTCTTTAGCACTTGGCTCTTGCAGAAGCAAGATACATATAATGATGGACCTATTGTTGCTCAGTTTTACAGAACAATGGCCACAGTGGTCAGATAACAGATGCGTTGTTTTAAATCCCAAGAATCCCAGTTTGAGAGGCTACTGATTAACCTTGAGCTGTACTTTCAGACCTGTCTTTTGCCTCAGCCAGCTTAAGGGATATGAAGTAATTTTGTCAATATAGGGAGAGGTACAGATAACTTGAAATAGTCTTTTGTGTGTAGAGATGGCTGGAAAAGTTTGGAAGGAAGCGGAGGGAATATTTTTTTTGGCATTTGTCTCTTCAAAGAAAAAAAAAAGTTGGCCGGCCATGGTGGTTTATGCTGGTAATCCCAGTACTTTGGGAGGCCGAGGAGGGAGGATTGCCTGAGCCCAGGGGTTTGTGACCAGCCTGGACAACTTAGTGAGACCGCGTCTCTGCAATAAATCAAGAAAAATCAGTTGGGCTTGGTGGCGCATGCCTGTGGCTCCAGCTACTTGGAAGACTGAGGCAGAAGGATCGCTTGAGCCCAGCAGGTGGAGGCTGCGGTGGCCATGAGTGTGCCACTGCACTCCAGTCTGGGTGACAGAGTGAGACTCTGACTCAAAAAAAAAAAATTAAACAGGCATGGTAGTATGTGCCTGTGGTCTTGGCTTCTCCAGAGGTTAAGGCAGGAGGATTGCTTAAGCCTGCACATTTGAGGTTATGCTGAGTTGTGATCATACCACTGACTCCAGTCTGGGTGACAGGGTGAAACTCTACCTCTAAAATAAATAATAATTTTTGAAAGGAAGTGAATAAGTGTTTCCTTGTGTGGACATTATCTGAATCACCACAGTTGTCATAATGTAGGTATAGTCCCTCATGAATCCTGTCTCTCCCTGCTACACAGAAGTATCTGTCACCACCCATATGCTCAGTGTCTTTGTGTGCCAGTGTCTAGTCGGTAGACATTTGTAAACATTGAGTAATTCAATGCAAATTGGTTGCCATGTAAAGTTAGGAGTCTTGTAAAAGATGCAGTGTTTCATGAAGTCATTGAAAGTGATGCTGAAAAACTGCTGAAATGCTGGAAAGACCAGTCACATTAAACTGTTTAGAAGCCCTGAGCTGGACATGGTGGCTCCCAGCACTTGGCAGGCCGAGGTGGGAGGAATACTTGAGCCCAGGAGTTCGAGACCAGCTTGGGCAACATAAGCAAGACCTCATCAGTATTTAAAAAAAAAAAAAAATTTTTTTTTTTTGAGTTGGAGTCTCACTTCTTCGCCCAGGCCGGAGTGCAGTGGCACACATGCTCACAGCCACCGCCGCATTGACCACCGGGCTCCGGCAATCCTTCAGCCTCAGCCTTCCGAGTAGTTGAAACTACAGACGTGCAACCACACCCGGCTATTTTTTATTTTATTGCAGAGACGAGGTCTCGCCAAGTTGCCCGGGCTGGTCTCGAACCCGCAGGCTCAGGAAATCCACTCGCCTTGGGCTCCCAAAGTTCTGGGATGACAGGCTGAGCCACCGAACCCGCCCTAAAAATTTTTTAAAAAATTAGCCAGGTATGGTGGTGCCTGCCTCTTGTCCCAGCTACTCTGGAGGCGGATGCAGGAGGATTGCTTGAGACTAGAAGGTTGAGGCTGTGGAGGGCCGTGATCATGCCACTACGACGAAGTGAAATCCTGTCTCCAAAAAAAAGGGAAGACATTAATTCAACTTCTGAGAAATTAAGAGAGACCTTTGGGGACAGTGTGGAGCCCTCAGCACTGTCAGCGTGTATCTGTGTCATCTGGTTGTCTGTGTGTCTTTCTCCTTGGTCGCGTCTCCCTCATAGCCGATAAGGGTGGCTTTTTCCATAGACTTAGGCAACGTCTTTATTTCTATTGTGGTTCCTTTGGTCTGTTTTTTTTTTTTTTTTTT
>NW_007259948.1:281300-303134 GCF_000164805.1 Carlito syrichta | reverse complement strand
TCACCTCAGCCTCCCAAAGGCGTGGGATTACAGGCTGAGCCACCGAGCCCGGCTATGGTCTGTTTTTAAAATCTGGCTGTGTGTTTTCTAAAGCTGATTTGTAGACATTCTTGAGGCTTTGGGAGCATTGTAATATGTTCATCCATTGCCCTCCTGAGCCCCTCGTATGAGCTGTGATTGGGTTCTCTCCACGCGTGGCTTCATGTTCATTCTGTTTCGTGTGTTTTGTTTTGCTTTTCATCCTCGGCTTCTGGTCAGTGTTTGGATTTCCTCAGTCGTCGTATGTGTTCATGCGTGTAAGCACACACACAGCGTATCATGTCCGAAATACCGTTGCTGGAACAACGCTGCTCTGTGTATTTCTGCTGGGTGTGTACCTAGAGACAGAATGGGCCCGGTACAGGTGTCCGTTCTAATCCATTCTCATAAATATTGCCTAGCAGCTTTCCAGGTGTGTATATATATGTACCAGTTCACATTCCCACCTGTCGTGTCTTGAGACGTTGGTTTTTCTACCTCTTTGCTAGCGCTTGATACTATCGATCTTTAAATTTACCATTCTCTTTTCCCTTGAATTTTAAATTTTACTTAATGTTTTATTCATTGGAGAGCATTTTACTTCTTCAAATAAGCAAGCTCTTTACTCATTTTCAAGCTGCTCTTAATTCTTGAAACATATTAATGTTACTCTGTAGTCTCTTCCTTCCAAGCCTGGTTCTGCTTTCTGTGTTTTCTCGCAGGTTCTTGCCATCTGATAAGGAAAATGTCATCTGGTTTTGTATTTCTGAAGAGTCAGTGTATGAAAAAGAATGTAGAAAGAAAGCATAGACTCATTTTATGATCTATTAAGGAGCTTGGATTTTATTACAGTTCTATTTGATACAGTAGTTACTAACCTCGTGTACATATTTAATTCCAAATTAAATTAAGTTAAAAATTCTACCTTCACACTAGCTATAAATCAAGAGCCCAAGAACCCCCTGTGGGTGGTGGCTGTTGTTTTCACAGAAAGTTCTTTTGGGTACTACTTTATTTCTTTCTTTATTTTTTGAGCCAGAGTCTCTCTGTCGCCCAGGCTGGAGTGCAGGGTCACACTCACAGCCACCGCAGCCTCGATCTGCTGGGCTCAGGCGATCCTTCCACCTCAACCTTCCAAGTAGCTAGAACTACAGACACATGCCACCATGCCCAGCTAATTTTTTTGATTTATTGTAGAGATGAGGTCTTGCCAAGTATCCCAGGCTGGTCTTGAATCCCTGGGCTCAGTCCTCTCGCCTCGGCCTCCGAAAGTGTTGAGATATGACAGGCGTGAGCCACTGCGCCCAGCTTTGGTACTACTTTAACCAATTATGACCATTTGTATAGTGTTTTAAAGATGTATCTGTCTTTTTGTAGCTTTACTTTTAAGGGCAGATTACTTTCTAAGCTGGGTGAAGGTGGATAGCATGAGAGGTGGATGAGATAAATTACGTTGCTGCTTAAGAGAGAGAGGTAATATCCCTTACATAGGGGAGTGTCACTGGAATGGGGAGAAGGAATGGATCGGAAAACCACGAGCATGTGAGGTCATTGGTTTCTTACTGGGAAGTGAGGGAGGAGATCATTTCAAAACGGTTCCTGGGACCCTGGCTTGTGTGCTTTGATGCATACGGTGCTGCCTTCGTCTGTCTGGGCTGCTGTAAGAAAATACCATAGACTAGGTGGCTTGGAAACAACAGAGACGTATTGCTCACAATACTGGAAGTTGAAACACTAGAGATTAAGGCACCAGCTGATCGAGTGTCCAATTAGGGACCGCTTCCTAGGACATGCATGACCTGTCTTCCTCTTGTGTTCTTACATGGCAGAAGAGGAAACGCTCTGGGATCCCCTTGTCAGGCATGATCTCGTTCATGAGTGAGGGCCTGACCATATCCCAGAATCTTCACTTCCAGATCCCATCATGCAAGGGATGAGGCTTCCATAGGTGAATTTAGGGGAGGGGCCACAAGCGTGCAGGCTGTAGCAGGTACCACCTCAGAGAAAATGCGGGAGAACAAGAAAGAAACAGCTGGGGAAATAGACATGAGAGGCCTCACGAGTTTGGGTTTAAAAAGTTCGAATTTGAGATATCTTACGGAAAAGGGAAGTGAATTGAATTCATTCAGCAGAGAATATTGCAAAATTGGCGTTAGGGTCAATATAGGGAGTTGCCTTGCAGTCAGTTGAGAGTGGCAGCTGGCTGCTTGGGAAGATAGTTGTGTTCTTTTATATATATATATATATGTTCTTTGGTATATGGTCATATGGTGGGAGATCACCTTGCTAGATTATGAGAGGGTTCAGGTGTTAGCTGAACCACTGAGTTTTATGATGAACAGACTTAGTAATGCGTCATCCACCGATATTTTCATTTTTCATTAAACTTTCTGTCATGTGCAGTGGCTCTCACCTGTAATCCCAGCACTTTGAGAGGCCGAGGTGGGAAGGTGGGTTGAGCCCAGGAGTTTGAGACCAACCCGGACCACATAGCGAGACCTTAGTCCCAGCTTCTGGGGCTGAGGTGGTAGGATTGCCTGAGCCTAGGAGGTTGAGGCTGCGGTGAGCTATGATCGTGCCACTGTACTGCAGCTTGGGCGACAGTGAGACTCCAACTCAAAAATAAACAAAAATTTTATATGTTTGTAAAATTGGACACAATTGCTAATTTGTGGTTTGTTGGTATAAAGTATGCTCAAATATAGACTCAATTTGAATAACTAATTTTGAAGAAAAATATTCACTGGAAAATGCATGTGATATTCTACCTGATCGTAACCTTTAGTTAGATACTCATTTTATCTGTGGGAGCTGTGCACAATGAATCCATTAAGATGACTTGCAAATTATCAGAAATCTTAGCACATTTTATGTGGATATTTAGAATATAGAAAACTTGCTGGTATGTAAAATCTAAAAGATGCACTTATGTAAACACTATACACACCTTATTATAGAACGATTGTAACAGTGGTTGTTCAGCACAAGCATTTACTGCCTTTTTCTCCTTCTCCCTTGCTTTTCAGGATGTGTTTAGCTTTCAGGTGTCTCCTAATATGAATCCCCTAAAAATCAATGAGTTGGCGATCCAGAAACGCCTGACTATTCATGGGAAGGAGGAGGACGCCAGCCCCTGCGATTACGTGCTGCAAGTCAGCGGGAGGGTGGAGTACGTCTTTGGCGATCACCCTCTCATTCAGTTCCAGGTGTGTGTGTTGCCTGTCCGTTTCCCAGGGAGGTACACAGATGTGTCTTCAGCTTTTTCTTTTTATTAAATAGATGCCATGCCTATAGTGGAACGTTTGGAATCTGCAGAAAAGTACACAGAATTACATAGTAAACATTCATAATAATACTTAGCTCTGGGATAATCATGGTTAATATTTTGGCACATTTTTGCTGTTTTTCTTTGCAGTTATATATACTTTTATCGTGTGTGTGTGTGTATGTGTATACACATATGTTTGCATTCAGCTTTTGTGAGCATTTCAGTTAGTGTTATGTCATAATAATGCTCTTACAGCATTATGAATTCTTTTCTTTTTTTTTTGGTCGGAGTCTCACTCTGTCACCCAGGCTGGAGTGCAGTAGCTTGCTCATGGCCACCACAACCTCGACCTACTGGGCTCAGGCAATTCTTCCACCTCAGCTTCCAAGTAGCTGGAACCACAGGCATGCACCACCGTACTTGGCTAATTTTTTGATTTATTGTAGAGACGAGGTCTCACCATGTTGCCCAGGCTGGTCTCAAGCCCTCGGGCTCAGGCAGTCCTCTTGCCTCCGCCTCCCAGAGTGCTGGGACGATAGGCATGAGCCATCGCGCCTGGTACATTATGAGCTCTTAACACAGTTTGTTATGGCTGCCTACTGTTTCATCTTGCAGACATATGATTTAAATATGAAATATTCTAGGGGAATCAAAATATTTAAAAACTTGATGAACGGTCACTCATCGAATTGTATAAAAACTTACTTGTAATTATCAGATAACTAAATAACGTACTGTTGTAAATTCATTTGGAAAAAGTGTATTTTTGATGGTTTTGAATTGAGTTATAATACATTGAATCACACTTTGGCTTTATGTAAGACATTGGTCCTTTTGAGGAATGCATTGGATTCCTGTTCAGTGTATTAGAAAGCTCTGGTAATATGATTAACCACCCACTCTTACATGCCTTGAGAGAGACATTCGGTTTCGTGGAAAAAAACCCAGAACATCAGCTGGAATGACCAGCAGATTTTTGCTGGGGAGACAGTTGGCAACACTTGTAGAGCTCTGTTTTGAAAAGTGGCCACTTCAGGGATCCGTGGAAAAATGGGAACCTGCCGCACGTGAGCCACGTATTCACCTTCCTCGCTGGTTGGTTAAAGTATGATTCCGGTGTCAGACAAGTGGATTCATGGCCAGGTCTTACAGATACTGGGTGTGTGTAACTTCGCCTTTCCCAGTTTAATTTCTTTCTTCCGTGAAATCAGTGCAATAAAGATGAGCTGTAGCATATAGTAAGCGTTTCACTCAGTTCTTAGCTACTCGGGCATTCAGTTAACAGAAACTAATTTTTGTGCTGTGATTTTATGTTCTCCTAGCATTGGTATTGAGTAGTTGTTGAAGGGACGCTTTCGCAGTGCGTTTGATGCGGTTGTTCCGCTTGGTTGCATTCTTCTGTGTAAGTGTATGCTTGAAAGCCTATGCCTCCTCTCTCCTGCCTCCGTAGTACATCCGGACCTGCGTGATAAACAGGACCCTGCCCCATTTTATTCTCGTGGAATGCTGCAAGATCAAGAAAATGTACGAACAGGAAATGATTGCCATAGAGGCTGCCATAAACAGAAATGCATCAAACCTTCCTCTCCCATTGCCACCAAAGAAAACACGAGTTATTTCTGTAAGTTTCATATGTGGACCTCGTATGTGAACCTTTGGTAGCCCCAAAAGGCATTTGATTTTGTCAGGTTGTAAGCTCACTTCTCCTTCTGTCGAGAGCAGTGTGTATTTGCCAGTAACCTGTGACAGTTGTTTAAAAAATCGTCTTTCTGGCTACTGTTCTTTTTTTTTTTTTAACTCAAGCTACAAATAAATGCAAATATGCCAATTAGGCTTCTGGTGCTAAAGAGAAATGCCATCAAATTAGAGATTAGGCTTTAAACACAGGCCTTTGGTGAGCAATACAAATAAATAAAAGTCTAATAAAAGACTTAGATGTGCAGGAATAGTTGGATTGCCAGTATATTGTATTTCTGTCGGCTTAACCCTGTTGGTGTTTTTGGCATAATATTCCTGTCTTCTTAATATTGAATACTTTCATCAATCTTTTGATCCACTAGAGAGATCTTACTATTAAACATATATAAACGACACTGTTTTTTCCAAAATGTAATATATTTGTATAAAACAAATCCCAAGTTTATCTTCACTTTTTAGCTAGTTATCCTTGACAGATTTTATATTTAGCTGCTCCCGGATATCTTGATATTAATAGAAATGGTCAGCTCTGGCTTTATTCAAAACTTTCAATACTGCTTGTTGGTGCTTTTTAGTTCAGTGATATCCCTCTGAGTGGTGGAAGGCTGCCAGTGTTTTGCCCTGAAAGCCAAGTGCTGGGAGTTGTCATGCCTGATTTCCCACATGTGCCTTTCAGTTGTTAGCTCGGGGCTCTGTTTTCATGGTTTCGCCAACAGACATGAGAACCAATAAAACAATTTCATTGCTAGCATAGAGTATTCACTTCTGTTATTAAAATACTCTATTTATTTCATTCTTTTGCAGCACATTTGGGAAAATAACAACCCTTTCCAAGTTGTCTTGGTTAAGGGAAATAAACTTAACACAGAAGAAGCTGTAAAAGTGAGTACTTGCTAAGATTTGAGTTTTCATGTCCTTCATTATTTGAATAACTGATATGCTCAAAAATGTCACATTGGAGAGTAAACTTTACCCACGTGGCGATTTATTTTAAGACTTGACAATTTCTGTTTTAAAGTTTTCTTTGCATAGTAAGAGATCTACTGGAAAGATTGACATTATTTTTCCACCATACATTATTTAGAAGAAATTGTGTTAGTACAAGAATTCAGCAAGTGAAATCTAAGCAAAAATGATTGCATGGTACTGTGTGAACTCGTTCTCCTCTCAGCCTTGCTCAGTGCAGTCTGTCTCCTCTTTCAGCCGTTTTTTTTTTTCTTTAGACTTGCTGAGCACAGGGAAAGTGTAATATCATTTCCTGGAAGAAAATAGATGCCTGGGTTACGGATTGCAAGCTATTCACATGTGGGGATTTATTGCTCAATCCCATACTGTTAAATAAAGACCACCAAAGCGTTTTCTCTCAAAGAGTAAAGCATTCATAGTCCCTGTTTTGCGGGGTAGGAAGTTGAGTAGTTTTGCTACCCAAGCAGGAGATTTGTATTGTTTAAAATGTGTGTCGGTAAGAGGACATATTCCAAGTCCCCTTGCCAAAAATTATCAATGGCTTGCTCCTATATGTGGCCATTAAAGATTTTGGAGGAGAGCAAAAATGGTGGTTACCAGGGATTGGGGGATTGGGGAAATAGAAAGGTACATGTCCAAGGATACAAAAACACGGATCTTGCACGAATGATTCTAGAGAGCTCATGTACAGCATGAGGATTATAGTTAATGATATTGTATATAGGAAGGTTGCATAGATAGGCATATGCATAATTTTACAACCAGCTTTATTTGCTTAATATTTGTTTATTGAGTTGGAGTCTCATTCACACCCAGACCAGAGCGTAGTGGCATCCTCACAGCTCACTGCAGTCTCAGTCCTCTGGGCTTAGGCGACCCTCCCTTCTTGGCCTCCCAAGTTGCTGGGACTATGGGCATGCACCACTACTCCCAGCTAACTTTTTTGATTTTTTGTAGAGTTGAGGTCTCACTATGTGCCCAGACTGGCCTGGAACTTCTGGGCTCAAGCAATCCTCCCTCCTTGGCCTCCCAAAGTGCTGGGATTACAGGCGTAAGTCACTGCACCTGGCTTAATAATATTTATAATACGTCTTGGACAGCAAGTTAGTAAATATTCAGTAGGGTTCCTTGGAGATTTCATTCTTTTTGTATTTTCTGAGCTAGGGTTTCACTCTGTTGTCAGTTGTCAGTTATTATCCTCATTCAAAACAGACCCAATGAACTGAGGTTGCTCGAGGTTCTAATAACTGTCTGAGAAAGCTGTGTTCTTTTTTTTTTTTTTTAAAGTTGGAGTCTCACTCTGTCGCCCAGACCGGAGTGCAGTGGCCGCTCCCGGCCACCGCAGCCTCGACCTACTGGGCTCCGGTGATCCTTCCGCCTCGGCTTCTGAGGAGCAGGAATTACAGGCACGCGCTACCATGCCCGGCTGATTTTTTGATTTATTGTAGAGATGAGGTCTCGCCAAGTTGCCCAGGCAGGTCTCGAACCTGCAGGCTCAGGCAATCCACTCACCTCAGCCTCCCAAAGGTGTGGGATTACAGGCTGAGCCACTGAACCCGGCTGAAAGCTGTGTTCTTAACTCCACAGAACCAGTTCTCTCTGTTAACCAATGTCAGTATCCTACAGAGCATCCTGGAAACTTCCATGAGTTTCATTTAAATGGATGGAACCAGATATTAAGTATATCATGTTATGCTGAATTTTTGGTAATGTGTGTAAAACCATTTTTTTAGCCTTGAAAGACTTCTCTAGAGTTGATACAGAGATGCTGCAGACTTTGATGGTGGATTTGTTTCTTTGTTGCCTAGGAAAAATTACTTGCTGTATGGTTCTTATGGGCAACTAAAATTTTAGTTAAAAAATAATTAGGAGTATGAGAAATGAAGTGTGTGTTCTCTTATTCTTATTCTATCTAGTAGTCTCTCTTTGCTGTTAAAAAATACTGTCCTGATGTCTGTTTCTCATAATTTGGATACTAGAATATAGCATATCCAATGGATATACAGTACTGTTGTGTATTGCCATCTCTGTAATTTTCCTTAGTTTATTGCCTTAAAAGTAAAAATGAAAGTCCTCAGACTCTTTGACTAATTTCTGGGAACACAAGGAGTATCATTTTAATTAGTTTAGAGACATGATTGGTTAAGGGTATGACTATCCTAAAACCTCCGGTTTAAAGATAGGGAATGTTTGTTTTTAAAAATAATACCAAAATAATCATTTATATTTTCATTCATACTCTCATTAAATTTAGTGAGTCTTGTACTGCCTGTGGGCATTTTGGTGTTAGGTCTATACATGAGGCCTTAAATTTAGAGCATCCAGCCATTTTATGATACTTTCTGAAATGTTAATTTAAAAATATTTTAAGATAATGTTATAAAATCAAATCAAATGTCTTTGAAGGGGACAAGAAGTCACCAATAGTCCTGCCATCCACTATAAACTACTTTTATGTGTATTCTTGTCTTCACAAGGTGTCAGTGTGAACATACTTTTATAGTATTTTGTGTTACTGCATTGTACATTGAAGATTACATCGTAAGTCAGGTTCATCCTTTGCACACAATGTAGGTTTCATGATGGAGGGAAAGTAGGAGACGCAGAGGTGCTTGAGTCGAGGCTGGTGCCGTCCTTGCTGTGGAAGAGAACACAGGGATGGCGGTGGGTTAACCTCTAGGGAAGACGTGGGTTCAAGCTTGATACGGGGGAGCCGTGCAGTGGTATGTCGGCTGGAGAACACTTTTCCAGGGCAGAGGAGTGAAGGAGCCAGGTCTAAGCACTTACAAAGCTGGAGCAGCACGGGCCAGGAGAGTCTGGGAGGAGGAATTCCCCTTTTTCTGAAGCTGAAGGAATCGAGGGGCGGGCAGGGAGTGGGGTGTTCAGACACAGATTCCTAGTGACCTGAGGGTTAAGTGTCTTTGATATCCCTAAACCCCGATTACTTTCATCTTTACCGTGTTACAGTAGTCCATCTGTGTTTGGAGTAACAAGTTTTCCTCTTTTAGCTTAAAATGTTTTCAGAGAAAAATTTCAAACGGTGCAATCATGTAGAGAGAATAAACAGTATAATGAGCCTCTGAAAACCCATCACTCAGCTCCAACAGTTATCCCTGTAACACTTTAATAATTTTTCTTTAGCTTTTATGCATTTAAAAACACTTAATCTTTAATGCTTCTGTATTTTACTGGACTTCCAGAAAACGAATACTGTTCATTAAGCAAGCCATTTTTTATCAGTTATGATGTCCCTGCCCTACTCGCCTGTAGTTTCATTTATATAAGTATAACATAGTTTTAATTATTGTAATAGGTGTTAAACCCATGTAACTATAATGTATTATAAGGCTTTTATTGATAAGCTTTTCTAAAAATGAAAGACAAACCTGCATAATCCACAAATGTATTTATTTAGTTCGTAAATATTTACTGAGTAAGGCTGTGTGCTTTGTTACATCTGAATAAATTGGTATAGAAACTTTTTGATTTTACAGTTATATCATTGGGTCAGTATCTGGTCCACTATTGGTTTTTGTTTTTGTTGTTGTTTTCGATTTCTTTAGTCGGGGTCTCACTCTATTGCCCAGGCTGGAGTGCAGTGGCACGATCAGCGCTCACCGCAGCTTCAACCTCCTGGGCTCAGGCTGTCTTTCTGCCTCAGTCTCTTGAATAGCTGGGACCACAGGTGCATTCCACCACACCTGGCCAACCTTGTGGTTTTTCTGTGGAGACGAGGTCTCACTCTGTTGTCCAGGCTGGTCCCGAACTCCTGGGGTCAAGCAGTCCTCCTCCCTCGGCCTCCCAAGTGCTGGGATTATAGACATGAACTACTGCCCCGACCTCCACCACTGTTTTTAGCTCTGCTTCTCACGCTTAAATTGGTGACAATCGGGTCGTGTCTTTTTTAAACTATACAAATGACTGAACACAATCTTCTGAGACATTTCACGTATGCCCTGCATCGCTCTAGACCCGGGCCTCTAGGAGAATGTGAAGGCCAGTGATAGTCATCGATGTGGAGGACATCTCTTTAGTTGTCTCTTGTCGCAGCGGCAGAGTCACAGCTTATTTAGAAACGCGGACTGCTTCTCATCCATCCATTCTTCCCTAACTGCACAGAGGAACAGGACGAGGTCTTGAGGAAGTGGAGCCAGTTGGTGTGAGTGCATGGTGGTGTGCTTGTATGTGTGGTCTTGGTTCCTTTGGACCTGGTTAACCATCGGGACCCTGGTGTTTGGACCCGTTTAACCCATCAGGGACCTTGGCATCTGGACCCAGTTAACCATCAGGACCCTGACGTTTGGACCTGGTGAACTGTCAGGACCCCCCAGTGTTTAGACCTAGTTAACCGTCGGGACCCAGCATTTGGGACTGGCTAACTGTCAAGACCCTGGCCTTTGGACCCGGTTAACCATCTGGACCCTGGCGTTGGTACATGCATGTGACTTTGTAGTTGTTCTGCTTACCCCATGAAGCACGGGCCACACTAGCCGTAGCGTGTTGCACCGTGTTCTGATCAGCCACTGCCTGGTGGGTCTGTGAACAGACAGGGTTTCTGGAAGCCGCTGTGCCTCTTCCCTCTACAAGGTGGAGGTGTTTTAGCGGCACCGTGTTCATGCTTTTGTGTTTGTTTTTTCTCCTTCACCACAGGTTCATGTCAGGGCTGGTCTTTTTCATGGTACCGAGCTCCTGTGTAAAACCATCGTAAGCTCAGAGATATCAGGGAAAAATGATCACATTTGGAACGAACCACTGGAATTTGATATTAACACATGTGACTTACCCAGAATGGCTCGGTTATGTCTTGCTGTTTATGCAGTTTTGGATAAAGTAAAAACGAAGAAATCAACGAAAACTATTAATCCCTCTAAATATCAGACCATCAGAAAAGCTGGAAAAGTGGTAATCATATACTAACTTTTGAAGATTGTTTTATATAGTGGCATAACTTTAAGACTGTTCAAAATGATTCAATAATATAAGTTAAGTTATATCATGTAACTTTGGTTCCTAAGAACTGGTTGTAAGACAGTAAGTCTCCATGTTTATGTCTTGTTCGTTCATTTTCTTTTGGCAAATTTATTTTGGTTTTTTTTGAACTGGGATCTCATTCAGTCGCCCAGACTGGAGTGCAGGCCATGGCTCACTGCAGCCTTGACCTCCTGGGCTCAGGTGATCCTTCTGCCTCAGCTTCCTGAGTGACTGAGACTGCAGGCGTGTGCTACCATGCCCAGTTAATTTTTTTGATATTTTTTTTTGTAGAGATGCTATGTTACCTAGGCTGGTCTCCAACTCCTGGGCTCAAGCAGTCCTCTTGCCTTGGCCTCCCAAATTGCTGAGATTACAGGCATAAGCCACCGTGCCAGCCTTTGGCACCAACCTTTGGCAAATTTATTTTGTAAGTATTTTGTTACAAATGTAATAATTTTATGAAGATGTGGATCAAAAAGAATGAAGCCATTTTAAAAATTACAGTTCTGTCTGGGCTCGGTGGCTTAGTCTTTAATCCTAGCACTTTGGGAGACCGAGGCGAGTGGATTGCCTGAGCCCGTAGGTTTGAGACCAACTGGGGCAAACTGGCAAGACCTCGTCTCTACGATAAATAAAAATTAGCCGGGTATGGTAGTGTGCTCCTGTAGTTCCAGCTACTTGGAAGGCTGAGGCGGAAGGATCACTGGAGCCCAGGAGGTCGACACTGGGGTGGCCATAAGTGTGCCACTGCACTCTAGCCTAGGCTAGAGAGTGAGACTCCAACTCAAAAAAAAAAAAAAAAAGTTGCAATTCTGCAGTCCCTCAACTGAAATTTCATGGGCCAGATTTGTCTGAGAATTCAGAATTTTTGTGATGTACCTCACTCAACACACCTTGTGTATCTGAGACATAAATGTGTGATCAAACACATTAGTATTTGTAGTGAAATATATGAATATTCACACTAGAGGTCATACATAAAAACCATGTTTAGTTTTATGTCTCTGCTGGCCATGTTTTGCTGTCATGTGAGTTACAAACAGAACTTTGGTTTCCAGAGCTTCTTGTATTTTGAAATTAAGGATATAGAATGGTAGACCTGTTATCATACTCTCATATTCCATTCTATATTTATCTTTATTCTTTGAGTCACGGCTCACCATAGCTTCGATCTCCTGGGCTCAGGTAATACCCTGCCTCAGCCTCCTGAGCTTGGAGTTCAGGTGTGTGCCACCATACCCAGCTAATTTCTTATTGTTTTAATTTTTTTTAGAGATGAGGTGTCACTATGTTACCCAGGCTGGTCTCAAACTCCTGGGCTCAAGCAGTCCTCCTGCCTCAGCCTCCCAAAGTGTTGGGATGATAGGTGTGAGCCACTGCGCCTGGCATATTTTATACTTTTAGTCCAGTGTTTACATTTTCTTCTTCTTTGAAAACTTTTTGAGAGTATGGGGTCATGAACTTTATGTTTTTAAAGCCTAGTTATTGTATTTGTGTATATGAATTTGTGTCTTTTTATTCTTAACATGAATGTAGGCATTTTCTCTGGTTATCATAATACTTCTGAAAATAAATTTTCACAGGAGGGCTAGTGCTTTTTCCTTTCCCTGATATAGAGTTCTCCACGCTTTTGATTATTTACAAAAAATTGTTTTTTCGATACCATCCCATCAGCTCAGTGCCTCCTTTTCAGAGATAGATTTTGCAATACCCAGATACATAGCCTCCTCCCACACAAAACTTGAGTAGAGTGAACGCCTTTAAAACATGTGTACTGATATTAGATTACATATATTTTCTTGAATCATTAAAAAACTCCTTGTCCCTTTTGAAGACAATCGTAAATATTTCAATTTATGAATATGCTATTAATGAGCTTCGAGGGTTCTTGCTAACCATCATAAAGATGCTGAACATTTTTCCATGTACAACTTGTCCTCATCTGGGATGATTATTTTGGAAGTCATCTAGTACTTCTGAGAACTAACATTTTTGAAACAAAGGCCATGAGCGTGTTTACACCCTGAGAGTCATCACAGCATATTTACACAGCGGCATCTTTTCCAGCAGCATTACCCCGTGGCCTGGGTAAATACGATGGTCTTTGACTTTAAAGGACAGTTGAGATCCGGAGACATCATATTGCACAGCTGGTCTTCATTTCCAGGTAAGGCTGATGTCCTGAGTGTTAGAGTAACTGACTCTTGCATGTGGACTTGTCGATGCTCCTTGATGAGTGACCACTCTTTCAGTGTAGTAAATGAGCGATTGTGTGTCTTTCTTATTTATTCTTAAGCAGGCCTACATAAATTGTTATAATGTGTCATAAAATGATTTGTTTGGGGGTATATTTCTTCTTTGGTTTAAAAATTGGTCTATATTTTAAATGGTTGTGCTTCATACAAGCACTGTGTGTCACAATTGTGTTCCTAACAAGGTCATTCTCATATTATTAACGAAATGTCCATTTAGCACACTACAGATTGTCTAGTCTGGCCCTGGGACATAGCTTTTAAGTTTTGCAATGAGCAGCATTCTCTTTGAATCTTATTCCATTGAGTATGCCTTGCCTTAGACACTTTACTGTTACAGTTTTCGAGGCGCTCTCCTGAGGAATACTGTCTTGCTGCTCGTTGTGAATGGTCTTCACTGGGGGAAGACACGTTCGCTGAAACAGGAGAAATAGTGAAAGCACTTTCTCTTTAGTTGGGTCCCGCCTGAACTGTGAGGTCAGGGGAGCCTTTCCTGCGCCCTTGGTTTCCCAAACAGGACTCAAAATACCCTCAACCAATGAAGGAGATGATTTGGTTCCCACTTTTACAGATGAGGAAAGTGAAGCTTGGAGAAGACAAGTTATTCAGTCTTAGTTGATTGCTTCAAGCCCAAGAGGTGCATGAAAGCCTGCTCTTTCCCCAGAGATGGAGTTTTTAGTGTAAACCTTGTATTATAATAGTGGTTTCCTTTTTTTCCTCCCATCTTCATTTTTCTTCATATATTGTGAACTTATTTGAATCTTAATTATTTTGTGTGTAACAGACATTTTAAAACGTTTATATGCTAGCAGCTGCTACCTAAAACATTATTTTTGGATAATCAGTTACTTATTGACATATTTATAAACTCTTCACAATCTAGTATTTTATTGGTGTGTATATTCTTCTGTTTCTATGCTCTCCTGCCTGTACCTCTAGTAATTTTCACTAATCATGTTATTCCCCAAATATAGGAGAGCTGTATATGTCTGACACATTTCTTATAAAGAACTGTATTTTCATAATAGAGAATACATAATGCATTTTAGCGTTATGCTTTCTTAAAAAGCTTAATCTAGATTCAGACGAGTTTTCCAGAATCAGCAAGCAACTTGACTGGCATTTTTAGTGCAAGTGACCTTTTTTTGTGGTGTTAACTTGGCATACCATGAACCTGACTTCTCTGAGATGCTGTGTGATGGCTGGGCACAGTGGCTCCCGTCTGTAGTCCCAGCACTTTGGGTGGCTGGGTGGGAGGAGGGCTTGAGGCCCGGAGTTCCAGACCAGCTTGGGCAACACAGCGAGACACTGCTTCCATTTTTTAAAAAGTGATGAGAAATAACACAGTGAGCTCTGCATATATCAGCTCTCGAGTTGTCACATTTAATCCTGTAAGGCTAAGCGAGAAACAGAGGAGCTACAGATGGCCTGTCATCTAGAGCCCCTGGGTCGTCGTAACAACATACAGAGTCACGCGTGTGGGTTCGCTTCTTTCTGCGCTTCCTCATGTATGTGCTAGGCACCCCACGCGTGGATTCCTGCTTTCTCCGGCGCTGACGCGAAACAGCCCGTTCCTTGCAGTGTTCTGCTCCTGCTTCTCTTCGCCTTACTGTCTACCCAGAGAGCGGCTTCCTTCTTCTTTCTCAAGCAGAATTGAAAATCCTTGCAGGTGTATGTCTGCAGTACATTTCCAGGAGTGGGTGACTTGAGTCAAAGGATAAGCAGATTTGTAACTCTAGAGAGAATACAAGTTCCTCTCTGGCAGGGATTGTGCCTATCTGTACTCTCTGTGTGTAGCATATGAGTCCCTTCTTTGTGATCACTTTTTACCAAGGTCACCTCTATGCGTTAGGAGCTAAGTATTCAGATGCTACCTTTGACCTCAGATAGATTGCGTTTGATAGGCCAAATAAGTTTAATGCTACTAGAAAGCCAACTGTGGGATTATAAACTATAGCAGTGTACTGATAGGAGTTCAGCCAGGACTGGTGGTGAGCGCCTGTAGTCCCACCTACTTGGGAGACTGAGGCAGGAGGGTCACTGGAGCCTAGGAGATTGAGTCCAGGCCGGGCAACACAGCAAGACCCTGTCTATAAAATTAAGTCAGAGTTGCTTCCATTTAGGTGAAAATTGAATTTATTAGATGTGAAAATATTAAACAAGATGAGCAAAGGATTAAGGAGCTAAAATTTGTAGTGTTTTATTAAGATTTCCTAGCTTTGAGAGGTAATTCTGAGGGTGCAGCCTTTATGGACATTAGGCCTAGACAGAATGGACTTTATATTTTTTTCTTTAGGAGGTACGAAAATCAGCATAAGAAAAATTATTTTGAAGAGGGGAGTGTTCTTTCATCTTGAGTTTCTTATTTGTGAAATGCGCAAGTTACTTAATTGAACCCCAGGGTTTTCTGACTGCTCTGAATTCTGAGGTCCCGTGCACAGTTCTGCGACTGGACCGTGTTTAGGGAGGTGGGGGAGAGGAAGCCATGCCCCGAAGGGAGCAGGGTTGGCGACGGAAGAGGGGGGCTTGAATGGAGCCTCTCAGAGGCCACCGAGCAGCACAGAGCAGTGTTTGGTCAGCAGCTGCGGCTAGTAAAGGTGCACTAGCAGCAGACTGGCTAAGAGGAGCGTATTGATGACCATCAGAATATCAGTCTGTGTATTATAACGACCAGGACCGAATTACGTGCAATCAAGAGGTCCATAAACAGTGGTAAAATTGCCCTTCCTGTGGGCCACTTGATTTTGATGGGGGAAGGACAGTTCCAATGAAGTTTTTTCAAGATTGAAAATACTGAGCATGTTTGAAGAAAGAGCCGAAGTAGCCATTCATTTTTGTTAACTTCCTCGTTTTAAAGATGTGTGCACACTCACACTGAAATTTTGTTCCAAGGATTAACAGAAAATTAGAGGCTTGCTGATATAATTGTCTGCCAAGCTTCCTTAGCGGACACCCCTTTTAAGTCATTTTCATGGGAGGAAATACATTACAGGGTCTTTTTTAAAGTTTAGTTTCAAAGATATTTTCTTAAGAATCAAAATTATCTGCATGTTTTAGATGAACTCGAGGAAATGTTGAACCCCATGGGGACCGTTCAGACAAACCCGTACACTGAGAATGCCACGGCTCTGCACGTGAAGTTTCCAGAGAGTAAGAAGCAGCCTTATTGCTACCCTCCCTTCGACAAGGTAAGCCAGTTATCTAGAGAGCCACCACACAGGGGGAAGTGACTGTTCCTGTATCGGGATGAGCATGTGTCTGTTTCTCTCCCAAAACTTCCCATGCGCTGACAGCTGTGTTCAGTGGAGGGACCACGGGACAGGCCCCCTCACCTATTAGTCCTGGCTGCATCACTGACCAGACGAAACACCGCACCTCTGGAGTTCCGGCCCCTTGTAGAAACTAAGAAAACCATAATTGTTCTAAGGTTTTCGAACTTAAAGGGCTGACGTGTATTCATATGTAATGCCAAACAAACAAAATATTCAGTGAAGCATGCCCGGTATGTTGGTTCAGAGGCTCCAGATATAATACTGCTGTGTTAGAGTTGATGTTTAAAGAGCAGTTGACTTTTGTTGAATGTTACTATTAAATGGGCTTCCTAAGGTAGTTATTTTGTAGCATCTATAGCAAGGATTTCCGTTTTAAGTACATTTTCCTAGTATGCAAACTGTGTGTCTTGGGGATAAAGAGATTATCTGGTGGGGGCTAAATCAGAGCTGTGTCAATTTGCATGCTAAGAGGGCTGAGCTGTTGTGTGTTTTATCATTGGGCTTGGCATGGTGTTGATTTTTTTGGTTGTTTGTTACAAGAGATGGAGTCTCCTCTGCCTGGGTTACAGTGGTATGACTACAGCTTGCCGCAGCCTGGAATTACTGAGCTCCAGCCTCCTCTTGTCTCAGTCTCCTGAGTAGCTGGAGTTGCAGGCATATGCCACCACGCCCAGCTAGTTTTTCATATTTTTTTAGAGACAGGATCTTGCTGTGTTGCCCAGGCTGACCTTGAACTTCTAGCCTCAAGTGATCCTCCTGCCTCTGCCTCCCAAGTGGCTGAGGTTACAGGCGCTAGCCACTGCACTTGGCTGGTATTACTATTACTATTACTATCACTGTCACTATCACTATTTTAGAGATGGGGTCTCACTCTGTCACCCAGGCTGAAGTGCAGTGGTATGAACATAGCTCACTGTAGACTCAAACTCCTGGCCTCATGTGACCCTGCTGACTTAGCTTCCTGAGTAACTGGGACTACAGGCGCACACCACCACAACTGGTCATCGAAAAATTTTTTTGTAGAGATAGGTTCTTGCTATATTGCCCAGACTGGTCTCAAACTCCTGACCTCAAGCAATCCTCGTGCCTCGTCTTCCCAAAGTGCTGAGATTACAGGCATGAGCCACCACGCTTAGCCACAAGTGTTGATTTTTATGAGGAAATCTTTGAACAAATTATCAGAAAATGAACAAGAAAATTTTTTAATTTCCTTAATCCAGTTGAGAACAAGCTACCTTTAAAGATTTCTGTTATACTAAATATTTACATTAATGCAACTATAAACTTTATTGCATTTTAATGTTCAGCACTGCCAGACCTGTATAGAGATTTTTTTAAAGTATTATGCACATTAAATTTATGTAACTCAATGTTTCATCCTTAGCTTTTATTTTTATTGAATTTTATCTACCTAAGAAGTAACTTTTTAAGTTCTTTAAAATATTTTTCTGAACAGTAATTTACAATCAAAGTAAATTTTCTGCTTGTTAATAATAGAAATCCCAAATATGGCAAGAACTATATACCTTAGTGTACTTTTATTAGAAAAAGCTGCATTTTGACTAATTCAGTACCTTCATGAGTGTGTTTAGTTCTTCCTTAGACAGAAATTTCTCTTTAAGCCATAGCCACTTGTGATACATTGAATAGTCCTAGCTATGATTATTATCATGTTCAGTTACGATGTGTGTTGACCAATCAGTTACAGTTTCTTTTGGATCAAATGAAATGGGTTTTTTTAAGCATCTTTACAAATATAGCATCCCATGCAAATATAAGTATTTGTAATCTAATAATTCAAGAGAAGCTTTATTTCCCCATTGCTTCAGTCATCTGCCAGAGGTCATTAAATTTCCTTTTGTCTTTCTGATTCCTTAGAGCATCTGTGTGAAGATCAATTTGGGATAGAAGTTTTAGTCTTTAAATATGTGTAAGCCAAGCCCAGTGGCCTGCATTCCCAGCTAATTGCAAGGCTGAGGTGGGAAGACTGCTTGAGCCCAGAAGTTTGAGGTCAGCCTGGGCAACATAGCAAGACCTCATCTCAGAACAAACAAACAAAATTGTATAAATATGTTTTTACTTGTTTCCTCTCATTGTTCAAGTTAGACATGGCTATTATAAAATAAATAATACAGATGTAAAAAGTGAAGGTTTCCCCAAGTCCTGTTCTTTTTATTTAATGTTTATTGCTGCAGTCACTCGTGTATGTTTAGCTTTCACGTTAATTTTATGGTTATTGCTTAACGCAAGTAACCATAATCTCCTTGTATTATTACAGCAACCCTGTGGCGTGGGATGGCAATGAACACATTTTACACATGAGAGTGCAGATCACTTACTTATTTGGATTGCACCATCCAGTCCCTGGCTCTGTGTCTTTACTCATGTGTCTCCTGTTGGACAAGTGGGTTTCCATCTTGGTCGTGAGAACGAGGGCCCCCTGTGAACTTAATGGATTTTAAAAATGTGCTTAGACTTCCTCTTGTCATTATGTCTACTTTTGGTATATGTTAACTGACAAAAAGTGAAAAAAAGCTTATTTTACACTTAGTAACTTACATGCATTTGCATTCTGTTAACAGAATGCATTGACCGGTATTTCAGAAAAAGTTTGGCAGATGTAAGCAAGCCGCTGCTTATTTTTTCTGCAGACAGCTCTGGTGTTCTTTCCCTTAGAGCGATGCTGTGGCTTCCCTGTTGCTGAGAGTTCGAGACACTTGGGAAGTACCACTTTGCATTTAAGATTCATGTTTCCATCGAACGCGTAGAAGTTCCCGATCCTTTAAGTACAAGTATAATAGCTTACACCTAAAATACTACAAATATGAAAGCCAAGATTGATTTAAACATTTTTCCAACAGATTATTGAAAAGGCAGCTGAGATTGCAAGCAGTGACAGTGCCAACGTGTCGGTAAGTGCCGAGAGTTTTCAGTGGCCTTTTCTTTTTAGAGTCATGCACATTTCCAGGAAACTTCATCTCCTTTTGGGTCACAAACTCCAGACCGCACAATTTGTGAGCTGGTGAGTACACACCTGCTGGAATTTTGTTAACTGACAGCCCCGTGTGTAGGCGACGTGTGTTCAGCGGGCAGCCTTGTTCCGCTGCGGGTGCAGGTCGTCTGAGGGGTGCTGAGGCCTCTCGTAGGGTAGCAGCACAGTCTCCCTGAATGTCACCCAGCTGAGTGGGAGGGCTGTGTCTCCCTCACGTGACACAGTGGTGTGATGGCTGCAGTGCAGGGTCTCAAGCTCCATCTGTCCTAGCGATCCACCGTGTTTCACGCCTGGTTTCTGTGTCACGGTGTGATATTGCGGCCTCAGCTTTCTACTTTACACTCTGGCCAGCAGGTACAGGGAAAATGAGATTTGGGGCCACGCCCTATCCTCTTTGGGGCTTTGTCAACATGTCATTTCTGTTCACACCTCCTTGGCCAGTCTCTTGTGGCCGTGTCTAACTTCAAGTGCACCTGGAAGATGCATTCTGTGGCTGGGTAGTCGATCGTGTGCTTGACTGATAGGCGATTCTAGAACTAAATGGAGAAGTAGGGAGTGGACATCCAGGGACAAAAGGCCTCTGCTGCATTCGCTGTTCTCGTTGTTTCCATCAGATGCCACCAAATGGGTTACCTTGTGGATTGGGGTTACTGTATATATATGTCTACCATCTGTGCTTTTTAGTTTTTTGTCTCTAGTATTTTGGGGGTTTTTTTTGAGTCAGGGCCTAACAGTTACCCAGGCTGGAGTGTAGTGACACACTTCTGACCACAACAGCCTTGACCTGCTGGACTCAGGTGATCCTCCCACCTCAGTCTCCCAACTAGCTGTAACCACAGGTAGACACCACACACCTGGCTATGAGCCACAGCACCGGCCCTGGACTCTAATTTGACCTTGTTGAACTCGAATCTCACATTCTTTTGCCACCAAGTCACAGCTTTTGAGTGTCTTGAGTGAAGCTGAGCTACCCACAGCCCAGCAGCGATGCGTGGCTCAGAGGGAGAGCAGACAGGTGTGCGTGTTCCTCTCATCCTCCCAGATTCAAAGCCCGGTTTCCTTTGGCTGTCAGAGAGATGTCTGGCCCGGCCTGTCTTCTGCTTTGCCATCAGCGTCTTAAAGCCTCTCCTGGTTTCCCAGTGCAAGTCCGCTACTGCCACTTTCTTGCCAGTGTCGTCAGGCATAAACTGCTGTTTGAACTTGAATGCTCGACCCCAGGAGAGAGGGTCCTAGTGCCAGGCTCCTGGTCTTTCTGGTTTAGAAAAGCTCTGGCCCTCCTGGGACCACAGCAACCAAACACTTCTTGCCTCTGCTTTTTTTCTCCAGAGTTTTGTGTTATAAGAATTGCTGGAGACAGTTCCAGACGATTATTTAATTTGTGAGTTCTAATAGCCTGACTTGCATGTGTGGTCAGATTGAAATTTGCACGGACAGTGGCTGAGGCAGGTGTGTCGCCCCGTGCCTTGACTGTGCGCACAGACGTGAGGGTGGTCCGGCATCTCTGGGAGGGAGGGTTCATTAAAAAAAAAAGAAGCAGCACAACTTCAAAAACATAGACCAAGAATGCCGAGGGAAGTTTCTTGGAGGTGTCGGCTTGTCCGGGTGTTGGTGTGAGTTCAGGAGGTGACCGCCACGTCAGGGGGCCTTGTCCATGTGTCTCGCCCCCCCCAATCAGGCCTCATGCTGCCCCTGGCCTGAGGGGAGTAAGTTGGCCCCACGGCCTCAGTTCCGAGCTCGTGCCCTGCCTCAATCGGGGGGTGCCATGGACACTGAGCGCCAGTCTTCCTGCCGGGCCGGGTCGTTTGTATTCTTTTCTCAGAAGAGGTTCTCCCTCTGCCCCTGGGCTGGAACCCAGTGGCCCCGCCGTGGCCGACGGCAGCCCCGTACTCCGGGGCCCCCACCCTCAGCCTCCAGGGTGCCGGGGCTCATAGGCACGGCCCACCACACCTGGCTGAGCTGCGCTCTGCCCAGGTTTGTCTTTTATTAGGTACGTCATGCAGCTGATAAATTGTGGACCCACAAATGAATGTTTCTTTGTGTCATCCAGTCCACTCTCCTCCCTGGAGCTAACTGTAGTTGGTTTAGTTTGCAGCTACCAGTCCTGGCTGTATGGTGAATTCCGTGCTCCCACCCTTTTGAGTAAATGAAGTCATTATACATGGTTTCTCCTTTTTCGTCTAAGGCATGTTGTCAGTCTTGTCATGTTAGGATCAATGGGTCTGCTTCACTTTTGAAACCTTCTTAGCATTCCAGAGCGTTAATTATTCGTTTCCATTACTTATTAAACTTACATGCTCCTCTTGAGGGGTGTTTTGCTTATTTCCAATTTCTCTCTGTTCAAAACGGGCCACAGTTACTTGTTTCCTTTCCTCTCCCTCCCTCCCTTCCTCCCCCCCT
>NW_007259948.1:279792-281280 GCF_000164805.1 Carlito syrichta | reverse complement strand
CCCCTCTCCCTTCCCTTTCTTTCCCTCTCCCCCCACTTTTTTTTGACACAGGGTTTTGCTCTTTTGCCCAAGCTGTAGGGCAGCAGTGTGGTCATACCTCACTGCAGCCTCAGCCTCTTGGGCTCAAACAATCCTCCCACCTCAGCCTCCTTCGTAGCTGGGACTGTAGGTGTGGGCCACCACACAGGCTAATTTTAAAACTAGATGGACTGTCACTTGGTCAGGCTGATCTCAAACTACTGGTTTGAAGCGCTCATGCTGCCTCAGCCTTCCAAGTATCTAGGATTACAGGCATGAACCACCATGCCGGGCCCGCAGTGACTATTTTGTACGTGCTTCTTTAGACTTTTTTTTATTTTTGAGGCAGGGTCTCACTCACTCTGTCGCCCAGGCGGGAGTGCAGTAGCACGATCACAGTTCATTGCATCCCTCAACTCTTGGACTCAGGCGGTTCTCCTGTGTTATCCTCTCAAGGAACTGGGACTACAGGTGTATGCCACCACACCTGGATAAATTTTTTTTTTTGAGTTGGAGTCTCACTCTGTCACCCAGACTGGCGTGCAGTGGCACATGCTCTGGGCCACAACAGCTTCGACCTGCTGGACTCCTGCGATCCTTCTGCCTCAGCCTTCCAAGTAGCCGGAACTATAGGCGCACGCTATCACACCCAGCTAATTTTTGATTTATTGTAGAGACGAGGTCTCGCCAAGTTGTCCTTGCTGGTCTTGAACCCATGGGCTCAGGCAATCCACTCGCCTTGGCCTCTCAATGTGCTGGGATTACAGGCTGAGCCACCGAGCCCAGCCAACTAATTTTTTATTTTTTCCTTTTGTAAAGACAAGCTCTCGCTATGTTGCCTAGGCTGATCTTGAACTCCTAGACTCAAGCTGTCCTCACACCTCAGCTTCCCAAAATGCTGGGATTACAGGCATGAGCCACCACGCCCAGCCAGTGTATGTGTGTTTTTAACTTAGATTCTGCCAAGTTGCATACCCTAAAAGACTTAAAATGTCTAACATCATTGTCACTGTAGAAGATTTGTAGTCTTTTGCATTTCTGCCAACCCTTTTAATTTTATCAATCTAGTGGAACAATATTTTAACTTGCATTCCTTTATTAGTAATTGGGTTGGGTGTTATTTTTCTTCTTTTTCTTTTTTTTTTAATTTCAGTAATCCTTTTTTTTGGGTCGGAGTCTCACTCTGTTGCCCAGGCTGGAGTGCAGTGGCACGCTCATGGCCGCAACCTCAACTCACTGGGCTCAGGCAATCCTTCCGCCTCAGCCTTCCAAGTAGCCAGGACCACAGGTGCGTGTCACCATGCCAGGCTAATTTTTTGATTTATTGTAGAGACGCGTTCTGGCCACGTTGTCCGGGCTGGTCTCGAACCCTGGGCTCAGGCAAGCCTCTTGCCTCGGCCTCCCAAAGTGCTGGGAAGACAGGCGTGAGCCACCGCGCCTGGCTAATTTCAGTCATTTTTTTTTTTTTTT
>NW_007259948.1:276758-279487 GCF_000164805.1 Carlito syrichta | reverse complement strand
GTCTCGAACCCGCAGGCTCAGGCAGTCCACTCACCTCAGCCTCCCAAAGGCGCGGGATTATAGGCTGAGCCACCGAGCCCGGCTTCAGTCATCTTTTAAAGGATTTCTAGTCACTCCTTTTTTAGTGTCATCTTAGCTCCATGAGGACATAAATCATCTTGCCTTTAAAATGTGCAGCTTGTTTTGGCCACTTTCCTTCGTTGTGCTGGTCTCCCTCAAATGTTTGGTGGCCCTTAGCTCAGCCCTCCCTGTTCGTGAACCCCTTGTTATCTTTCTGCTCGCTGGGATACACTTTCAGGAACTGCAGAGTTCGAGTCTCCTGCTTCTGAACATGTCGGTGCCTTCTGGGGTCTGGCTCCCTGCCCGTGTTCCGCGCCCAGTCCGGGCTGGTCCCAGTGCCCTCCCAGCTCAACACAGACAGAGGGGCTGCCTGGCCAGCCACCTGCTCCACGTGCAGACCCCTTGGGGGGCCCCCATAGTTGCCTCTGGCTCTCCCCCCCACTTGCCCCTGACTTTGAGCCGAGTCACCACGGAGCTGTGTGCACAGCAGCTCTTATTCCCACCTGGGTCTTAGAAGTCCTGGTGCCTGGTCCTGCCTGCGTTTTCTCCTAAAGGATTCCCACGTTGCTCGCTCTTGTTTCCCAGGGTTGTTATGGAGTAGTAGCATTTTCAACAAGGTACTACTTTCTGTAGGCTCTTGGAGAGGAATGAAGAGAACTGTGTTGTCTTAAGTCCCGCCAGATGGCGGCAGATTCCTTTATTGAACTGTGTGCATATATGTGTGTGCGCACACATACAGAAACATGTGAAACGTGTATCGATGCGTACCACATGCACACGCTTCGTCAGGTGAATTCACTGTCACCTTTTTCAGGTACTTCACCTGCTCTTGGCTTTAAACTTTTTCTTTAAGTTTAGGTAAAATATATGTAGCATGCAACTTACCATCTTAGCCATGTTCATGTGTACAGTTCAGTGGGGCCACATTTATGTTGCTGTGCAAGCAGTTTCCAGAACGTTTTCTGTCTTGCAAAAGTGAAAATCTGTGTCCACTGAACAGCCCCCATCCTTCTCTCTCCAGCCTGACAACCACCGTTCTTTCTGTCTCTGTGGCTTTTGTGGCTCTAGATATCCCACATAAAAAGTGTTTTTGTTTGTGCGACTGGCTCTCACTTGGTATAATGTCCTCCCAGTTCATCCATGTTGTAGCATGTCGATTTTCTTTTCCTTTTAAAGCGGAAGGATGTTCTGCTGTACACACATACTGTGTTTTGCTTATTCATTCACTCATTTATTAATCAATGTGCACTGGAATTGCTTCTGCCTCTGACTGTAGTGAATAATGCTGCTGTAAACACGGGTATGGAAATGCAGTTTTGAGATCCTGCTTTAAATTCTTCTGAATATAGACCCAGAAGTGAAATTACTGGATTACGTGATAATTCCATTTTTAATTTTTTGAGACGCTAACATACTGCTTTCCATAGTGGCTGCCATACTGTTGACAGTGAACGCACCACCTTACACATCCACCGACTGTGCACAAAGGTTCCAATTTCTCCACATCCTTATCAGTATTTATTTTTTACTTTTTATCAGGAGCCATTCTGATAGGCATTTTTTAAAAGGTGGTTGCCAAGGCTTATGAATGTGTAGAATAAGGAAAATGCATTCTGCGTGAGTTACGATTATACAATCGGCAGCTTTTGATTTTCTTATCTGGCTGTTCCCCTCATCCTGCAGTTGTTTTGCCATCCTTGGGACATTTGCCAGTGTCTAGAGATATTTGGGGTGGTCACAACTCGGTGGAATTGTGCTGCTGGCGTCCTGCCAGTAAAGCTGAAGGGCGCTTGGTAAAGACCATGCAGTGGACCGGGCACGGTGGCTCATGCCTGTCATCCCAGCGCTTTGGGAAGCTGAGGCTGGAGGACTGCTCGAGCCCAGCCCGGGCAATGTGGCGAGATGTCGTCTCTGACTTTGTAATAAAAGACCATACAATGCACAGGCCAGCATCCTCCTTCCCTCAGCAAAGCATCGGTAGTACCAAGACTGAGAAGCCATCCAAGTTATAGGTCTAAGTTACAAGTAACGCTTGTCACATTGTCTTCCTCTTATCGAGAGACTCAGGTACGAAGTCTTTTTTCCCTTTCTTTTTTGAAGTTAGAGTCTCACTCTGCCGCCCCCGCTGGAGTGCAGTGGCCTGCTCACGGCCGCCACAGCCTCCGCCTGCTGGGCTCAGGTGAGCAGCCATCCTTCCGCCTCAGCCTTCCAAGTAGCTGGAACTGCAAGCATGTGCCACCTTGCCCGGCTAATTTTTTGATTTATGGCAGTTGCCCAGGCTGGCCTCGAAGTCCTGGGCTCAGGCAGCCCTCTCGCCTCCACCTCCCGAAGTGCTGGGATTCCAGGCTTGAGAGCCCACGCCCAGTTTGGCAGGCCCTGGAGAATGCAGGAGATGGCGTGGCAGGGGTTTTCTGTGTCGAATCACTTAGAGCCTGGACAGCCTTCGGTTTTGGGGAAATGGCGTCAAGCGGACTGAAAGCTTCGTGTCGCCTGCGCCTGGCCTCCCCGGCTGTCGGCCACGCACAGCGTTGTCACTCCCGTGTCCCTTTTTCTGAATCACCTGAAGTTGAGTGACGGACGTCAGGCCCTTCCCCCCAAATTCCTCAGGGCGTCCTTCCTGAACACTAGGGCGTTTCATTCGTAACCGAAAACACTCGGAGACCGGAAGC
>NW_007259948.1:257221-275542 GCF_000164805.1 Carlito syrichta | reverse complement strand
TGCGCGTGTGTTGCAGTCTGCCGACCCCTCGACGTAGAAGCAACGTGGCCACGGTGGCCGTTCCTTTCCCTGCTGGCCGCCCCCGTATCATCCTGGCGCGCCGTTTGGGCGTGTGTGCACTTCCCAGCTGCGCGGCCCCCGTGGCTTTTCAGACGGACTCGCGTGGCGCGCGAGGAGGTGAGGCTCCGTGTCTGGCGCGGGCCTCGGCCGCGCCTCCGGCGGTGTGTGCCGCGGCGGCCCCTCCCTGAGAGCCCCTGCGCTCCGGGGCACCTGCCGGCAGCGGCCTGGGGGTCTGACTTGGATCCGCCCCGGCTGCTCGCCTTCACAGCCACCGGCCCCTCTGGGATCTGAACAGCTTGCGTTCTCCGTGCTGTTCGCAGCGACAGGTTTGGCTGGGCGTTCATTTTCGAATTCTGATGACTTACCATTACCTGATGAAACCCAGGTAGGCTGATTCTCTGAATAGGAAAGAAAACCAGTGTAATTATGCAGAGAAACTTTTCGTTAGTCCAGTGAAACTTACGTGTCTAACAAGGGTGCCTGCATAATCGACATTTGTATACCTAACCCTGAATTGTGCCCCACATCTTTGTAATTAAAAAGAAAAGAAAGGAAACGTACGTGTCTGCCTACGAGATCCAGAGGACTTGGAGTTTGCTTGTCTGATTCGACTTTGGCGGTCTTAAAAAGTTTATTGTAGTGTGCGTTCTCTTCTGTTAACTTATTAAAGATTAGAATTCTTCAACCTGGTAAGACAGAAACTTTTCATATTTTTTTCAGTGTTCATAATTGAGAGGGAGAGCAGAACATTTGGAGAAATCATTATCTTATGAGAGTAAAGGTGTAAGACTTTTTTCTTTGGAGGTGGGGTCTCTGTTGCCCAGGCTAGAGTGCAGTGGTGCAGTCACGGCTTACCACAGCCTCAACCTTCTGGGCTCGGGCTTTCCTTCCACCTCAGCCTCCCAAGTAGCTGGGACTTTGGGTGGGTACCACCTTGCCTGGCTGATTTTTTTTATTTTTTGTAGGAAGGAGTGTTGGCTGTGTTGCCCAGGCTGTTCTCAAACTCTTGGGCTCAAGCAGTCCTCCCACCTTGGTCTCCCCAAGGGCTGTGATTATAGGCCTGAGCCACTGTGCCTGGCCTTAAAGCATTTTAAAAATCGTTTCTAGTGTAATGAAAAATAAAGCTTTAACATAGTACTAAGGGAAACAAGAGCGTTTGTAACCCTGACCTGTAAAGTTGATTTTTAAGAAGACAATCACGTGTTTCTTGGCGTTTTGTCAGAGAGAGACTGAGCGGAAGGCTCCGTGGCTCTGACCCCGTGTGACTGTCCTAAACACAGAAAACGAGAGGTAGGCTGCTTTGTTCTCCGCCTCCACGCGGTGACCATGAGCCCATGACACACACTCCCCGGACTTGCTCTCAGGGTCTGGTCATTGTTCTGCCATGGCAGCTTCCACATTAAGTGCTCCCAGGTAACTCGTATAGATGGATCCTCCTCACTAACTAGAAATAAGAAAGAGATGTGAGCAGAACCCCTGGGGGGGGGGTGTGCGCGTGTGCACCCCCCTGGCTCTCTGCTTGCCTGACTTTTTTGTTTGCTCGACCTGACTGATAGGCTTGTTGTAAGACTGGGCTCATTCTAGTGATTATTAGCTCATTTGTGTTTTTTCAGGGAGCTTTACTCTGGCTATAGCTTCTAACCTCTTCCCAAAGATGCCTAGTGTAGAGAGTTTGTAAATGGTCACCTCATCTGTTTTGTTTAGTTACTGAATTGTATTTGAGTTGTTCGGTGTTATAGGACTTACAACTGGATTCAGAATGTTAATGTGCATAATTGCATTCTTTTTTGACTCAGTTTACTTATTGAGTATCTGCTTCATGCTAGGGATATAAATGGGGAAAAGATACGATTTCCACCTCGAGTTCATCAGTGAGAGCCAAAAAAATAAAAATAAAAAACAGTATATTAAGAAAGATGCTAATGAGCATCGCCGCATACGCAGTCAAAGATGCGGCCGCCAGTCTGGGCTGGTTAGCTTGTAACTCAGAGATTCAGAGCAGCCTGGAGGCTAAGTGGAGAGGCACAGAGACCAGGTCTTGGGAATCCTTGGATGCTCTGATACTCGCTTGAATTCTGTTCCATAAACAACGGCAAAGTCAGTGAAGTGTTTTATTATTTATTTACATCTATATATGTATTTTTTAAGGAAGCGGGGGAGGGTCTCGTTCTGTTGCCCAGGATGGAGTGCAGCGGTGTGATCCATAGCTTATCGCAGCCTTGAGTTCCTGGGCTCAAGCAGTCCTCCTGCCTCAGCCTCCTGAGTAACTGAGCTTCTAGGCTCGAGCCTCTGAGCCTGGCCCCAACAAAGGATTTTAAGTACAAGGAGTTGTGGTCTGTTTCTGCCCCATCTTTGAGATGTTAGCAGACTGTCTTCTTTATATGTCTCAGATACAGTTTCCACTTGTTCTGCCCTATACTTGGGTCAAATTGGGAGAAATACTGTGCTAGAAAGACTGGTGAAGTTTCCGTTTCTTTAGCATATTCATGCACTTCTTTATTGCCATTCTAATGACAAGAAAGTAAGTAAATGCTTAAGTTGCCATTAACAGCTGGACAAACTGAGAATACAAGTACTAACTTCATACAGTGTTTAATCCTTGAAGTAAACCTTCAGCATGGGTGTCCCTTACGCTGGTTTGGCTACGGTCTGTCCTTGGTCTGTTCCAGGAATGTGTCCCCCCCTCCCCCCAAGACAACATCCAAAAGTCGCCTCCCTCAGTGAAATTACACTTAGTGTTTCCCGTTCTTTTTTTTATTAAGCTGCATGCTGTTTTGAATTTGACGACTTTAGAAAGTTGGTGGTAACGTGACAGTTTTATTTATGTTCACGTTCATATGAAATCCCAGTCAAAGGCAAAGTAAAATGCAATAGGGTATAAATCCTTAGAGGGTCTCCTCAGTTCATCTTGGAAGGAGATTCTTAGTAGAATATGTGCTTTGACCAAGTGTGATTTTGACTTAAGAATGGGGAGATATACCTCTTCTTTTGATGTTAGTGGAATTCAGAGAGCTTGGATCCAAAAAAGAACACGGGCCGTCTTCTTTAGTGTATTTTTATAGGGATTGGGAAGGAAAATGAGATCATTGTATTTTTTCCGTGTTTAATTTTAGCCAACATTCAGTTCTTAATCTGAGGAGATGTACGCCTCTGACTCAAGGCACAGGCCAAGAAGACACCTGTTAGTATTATTTTTAACCTCATTTGTTTGGGCCATCTTTGGTTTTGTTGTTGTTTGTTTATGGAAATTCAGTTCAAATAATGACTTGGTTTTTTAATCCAAAGAGCAATACTGCCACCTAGTGTATGCACATCTTAAAATTTTAGGTTTTTTAAAAACAGTATTTTTTTGAGAATCCCTTCATCCCTTAACAAACTTAATATTGACCAATAAGAACATCTATAAAGTATAGGTCTTTATTAGTCTTTTTGAGGAACTACATTTTAGTATACCACATATTAAAGCTCATGTGTTACTATAAATTTATTGTATATAAATTTTGCTGAATGTTTGCCAGTGATGTTTGCTTAGTTAAATGCTATGATGAGTGTTTTACTTTCTTAGAGTCGTGGTGGCAAAAAGTTCCTTGCCGTACTGAAAGAAATCTTGGACAGGGACCCCTTGTCTCAACTGTGTGAGAATGAAATGGATCTCATTTGGACTTTGCGACAAGACTGCCGAGAGAATTTCCCACAGTCGCTGCCAAAATTACTGCTGTCCATCAAGTGGAATAAACTTGAAGATGTTGCCCAGGTAACAAGTTTCTTCCTTTAATTCCTTTTGTGTGGACATACATGGTACTTTGTGGGTTTCAGAGAAAGTGTCCTTTCCTTCTGTCTCGGATTATCCTGCAAGAAAAACTGCGAGGTTTTAGGCTCTGGTAGACTCTAAATAATGTGCCAGAAAATCTCAAGATTTGAACACCCCAGATTTCGGGTAAGGCTGGCATACCTTTCACTACATACAGCTGAAACATGGGTCTGGGGCCAGTCATCCTGGATGCCTCCCACCAGCTTCAGCAATGAACTCCAAAGTTTTAAGTCTTCAGACTCTTTGCGTGACTGTTCTAAAATGAATATCTATTTGTAAAGTGCATCTATTGTAGAGGCTAACATGTTAGGTTATAAGCCATTCAGACCAGTTTTGGGGAGTTTTTTGTTGTTGATTTTTTTTTGAGTTGGAGAGCCTCACTCTGTCGCCCAGGCTGGAGTGCAGTGGCATGCTCACGGCCATCCCAGTGTCGACCTGCTGGGCTCTGTGATCCTTCTGCCTCAACCTTCCAAGTAGCTGGAACCATAGGCATACATGACCACACCCGGCTAATTTTTTAAATTTATTGTAGAGACAGTGTCTCACCAAGTTATCTGAGCTGGTCTCGAACCCACTTGCCTCGGCCTCCCAAAGTGCTGGGATTACAGGCTGAACCACTGAACCGGGCCCAGACCAGTTTTTGACATTTATTTCAACTGGGCAGTATTGATGAACGTGGGTGCCTTTTGGCAGAGTAGAAAATGGGGAAAAAAAGTCCAAAAAAAAAAAAAAAAACCCACTGAATTTTAGCTCCTTGATTTAATTTTTATGATTCTGCCAGAAAGCACTGGCATTTATTTACTCAGTTTAAGTGGCCACCAGTGCTCAGTAGAAAGACCTTTAAAAAATCCAAGCAAATAAATTGGGCCTATTCAAATTACCAAATGTGTTCACCTTACTCATTTGAGTTCAGCTGGTCTCTCTAGTGTTTGTAGTTTTAGTAAATCTGTAATGACCTTGAACATTCAGTGAAGAATTGCATATTTATCTTAACACCTGCATTTAGAACTCTGTGCCCTGCCCTCCTGACACCTGCCGTGTGCAGGGTCCCAGATTTTGGTGAGCACAGACACTACGGCCCATCGTCAGTGCACGTCTTCTAGAAGCCCTCAGCAGCCCTGTGAATGGACGTTGTGGCTGTGTGCTGTAGCTGAGCGGTGTTCCCAGTGTCCACAGATGCCAGGTCACAGGATGGGACCCAGCACAGGCCGGGTGGGCTCTCCCCCGACCCTGAGTGCCACTGGCCTGCTCCTGGGTCCTTCTGTTCTTCTTCGAACTCTGATTGGGCACCCTGAAAATTTGCCGTCCCCTGCTCTCTTGCACCTGGGGGTGGCCACGTGACTCTCCTCTGGCTGGCGAGCCGGAAATGGAGGCCTCCCGGGTGGGGCTGCTGGGAAGGGGACTGTTTCCTGCCCAGGAGGGCCAAGACCGCAGACCCGCGACTGTGCCTCTCGCCCGGGCTCCTCGCTGCCCGGAGTGCGCTTGAGCCATCGGGAGGAGGCAGAGCGAGCACTGCCCCTGGCAGAGTGGGGAGCAGAAGGAGGTCGGGACACAGGCCTCCCCCGCCCACCTCCAGCCCTGTGTGGGGCAGGGAGGGCCCGCCCCGTTCCTCGGGGCTTCCGATCTGTGTGGTCAGAGGCGATTGGCGCCAGCCCCGGCCTTCGGGGCGGAGGGCGTGCACTGGGGAGCTCAGCTCGCAGGGCCTCCCCTGTCTCGGTCCCAGCCGAGGGCCCCGAGAGGTCGGGCGGCAGCCGCTGGGGGACAGCGCGGGCGGCCCCTCCGTGGATGGGCTGGGGCGCCCTCCCGCCCATGGCCAGCACCCGGCGAGCCAACCTTGTCCTCCAGCCGGACCAGGCCCGCCCTGCGTGCTCCCCGGGAAAATGCTCCTGGTCCCGGTGGAGCACAGAAGCGTCCGCAAATGTCTGGTTCGGGCGGGAGGCTGGGAGGCAGGGGCAGGGCAGGGAACCGAGGCTGGGCAGGGCCTGAGTGCCGGCCGGGCCACAGGCGTGGTCCCTCTGGGGATGCTGCCTCGCTGGAGTCTCTGAGCTAACCAGAGCCAGGGCTGCCTCTGTCTCCGAGGAGCCCCTGGCAGCGTCCCGGCCCCACCCTTGGTGAGGAGCGCCCCTCCCAGGGGCTCCCATCCGGATTGGGGGCGGCCCTGCAGCCCCTCGCCCCTCCCTGCCGCAGTGGTCAGCTTGTCGAGAGAGGGGCTCCTCTCTCCAGGGGCGTCTCAGTACAGTGATATCTGGGCGCCCTGCAGAGGCTGTCCTCGTCGTCTGTCGGAGCTTCCTGAACGCGCCTTGCGTTTATGCGCCGGAATGCAGATTCTGATGCCGCAGTCCTGGGCTGGGCCCGAGAATCTGCATTTCTTTCCTTTCCTTTTAAAATATTTTTGTAGAGATGGGTCTCACTATGTTGCCCAGACTGGTCTCGAACTCCTGGACTCAAGCAGTCCTCCCTCCTGGGCCTCCTGAGTAGCCTGCGCCCGCCTGGATTCCATGTGTCTCGCGTCCAGGTGGTGCTACTGCTGTCGGTCTGGCCGGTCGGGGCCAGTCCCAGGGGTGTCAGACAGCCAAGGGGGAGGGGCCACACCTGGGCACTGCCCCATGGGGAGACACTGAGGACCCTCCGTGGGAGTCTTCCAACCCAGGAGCAGGCTGGGAATTGTGGCGCCTCGGGGCCTCTCTGGGACAGGAAGACGGCCATCTCCACCTGCGCCTGGCGGGTCCGCATGACAGGGCAACCTCGCCTGTGAGCTAGGAGGTCCCGCAAAGGCACGCCGTGCCCTTCCCAGGCATTTCCAGGTCTGTGGGGCGGCTAGGTGGTCCGTCCTGACCATGCGCCCGAGCTTGGGATCCAGCCCACAGGGAGATCATCTGGTCCAGGCCAACCGTTGTGTTCTTTGATGTAATTAAAAACTTAGAAAAAGTGTGCAGGCCAAACCCAGCAGGGAGCCAGTGCTAGTGCCTGTGGCCTCCCGGCAGTGGCACTAAAAACAAAAACAAAAACACCCCTTGGACTGTATCATTTTGCTCTTGAAATCGAGTGTTGGAAAGGATTTATTCCGCCTTTACTTCTTGTTCTGTAATCACATTCCTGCAGGTACTGTGCTTAAATTGTTTTCGCCTTCGACCACGTGACCGTTGCTCTGAAAAGGAAGTTTTTAATGCCATTTAGATAGGTTTGACCTGCTTTAGAACGGCGACTGTCTTCTAACCACTTATTTATGGTCTCAGTTTAGGGTCAGTTTTCTGTAAATCCCCAGTAATGCTGGAAAATACGATCTCGCCCTTTTCTTTTTTTAGCTTGGCCACCTGCCCACTTCTCATGAGTCGCGTGCAGGGCTGGGTGTGCATCAGCGAAACGTGTCATCTGATGATTGTATACAGTCGCGGGAGAAAAAGTTTATTACTGGACTTGTAAAAGAGGGCTTACAGGCAGTTGTGGCGCTTTGGTCATGTGTTTAACTTTATACTTCTGTAATTCAAATGATAAATCTTGCCGAAAGTCATCACTCTATAACGGCAGGGTTGTCTTTAACTCAACACAGGTACACCTGTAGCGTTAGAGAATTTCTCGTCCCTTTCAGAATTGTTTGCCAGGAGTGTAGCCCAAGTACCAATGGGGGTGCCAGAAGTTTTTTATTACCACCATTTTAGACCCCGGGGGACAGTCCTTCCGGCCCTCCCTCGGGCAGTGGGCAGAGTGGGGGGAGGCCTGTCCGTGAGCACAGGTGGGGCGAGGCTGGAAGCGTCTCTCCACCTGTTGGACTCTTCTGCCCTTCGGGGCCTTGACAGACCTTTCCTGCCTCACTGTCCTGTCCCCATGGGGCTCCGGCACACACCGCGTGTCTCTTCTGTGTTGTGCGCTTACGTGCGCCGTAGCCGTCACAAAGAGCAGGCTGTATTCAGCGCAGGGTTAACATGGCTACATAAAAACTTGAGTTTTCAATGAAAATTTTAAAATGGCCAGCATTTCACTACACTTGCTTATTAACTTATTAATGCCCTTAATGCCTATTTGTGAAGTTTAAATATATCAAATTACATGTGTAAGTTAGCAGTTTATATTAACATATGCTCAGAATAGTAACATAATCACATTTAAAAACACAGGTGTCATTTTTCTCACAAGTTATTTTTCAAGTGCAAAACAATAAAAAGTTACATTATTCCTTAAAAATCATCTTTAGTGAACTTAACTTTTACCTTTGCTTGATATGAGACTTGAAAGGCACGGGGAACAGCCAGAAGGATGTCTTCTGAGATGGCGCCAACACTAGGGAACCTAACAAAGACAACAAAGGCCGTAAATTCCTGCCTCTCCCATGCGCGTGCGAAACTTAAACTCATGTACAAACATTATCTCCCTATAGGAATGCTACCTCATAGCTCCCTCCAATAAAGACCCTAAGATGGCTCTGGCTGGCACGGCCAGGCTCAGAGAGCACAGGCCGCCCCCTCCCAAAACCAATAAATACAGACCTCTCTCTCGCCCTCTCTCTCACTCCCTTTTCCCACCAGGCGGTTACAGACCTCCTTCCCTCTCCCTGTAGCCGCTGCTCTAATAAATCTCTTGGCCTCAAAGGGTACCGAGTCTCACTGGCGCCATCATCCTTCAAGACTCTCTCTCTCTTTATATATATTTTTGAGTTGGAGTCTCACTGTCACCTAGACTGGAGTGCAGTGGCATGCTCATGGCTCACTGCAGCCTCGACCTTGTGGGCTCAGGCAATCCTTCCACCTTAACCTCCCAAGTACCTGGGACTACAAGCACACACCACCACGCCTGGCTAATTTTTTAAATTTTTTGTAGAGGTGAGGTCTTGTTATATTGCCCAGGCTGGTCTGGAACTCCTGGGCTCAGTCAGTCCTCCCACCTCAGCCTCCCACAGTGCTGGGATTACAGGTGTGAGCTGCCTTACCCAGCCTGTTAATGAACCTCTTAAATATCAATGGCCTGTTCTTAGCTTGAGTCTAAGAACAGCCAACATTTGTACTTTGAATCTTACCTTCAAGTGTTTCTTGATTTTTTTTTTATTTCTTCTTTTACCTTTAAAAAATTGCTTGACTGGCCATGGTGGCTCACGCCTATAATCCCAGCACTTTGGGAGGCCAAGGCGAGAGGACTGCCTGAGCCCAGGGCTCAAGACCAGTCTGGGCAATTTGGTGAAACCTCGTCTCTACCATAAATCAAAAAATTATCTGGGCGTGGTGGTGTGCACCTGTAGTTCCAGCAAGTTGGAAGGGTGAGTTAGAAGCATTGCCTGAGCCCAGCAGGTCGAGGCTGCGGTGGCCATGAGCATGCCACTGCACTCCACCCTGGGTGACAGAGTGAGACTCTGACTCAAAAAAAAAAAATTATTCAATGGCCAATGATTCTAGGATACATCTATTCGGCATGCCACTCTGGGGTAAGTGCTTAGTGGCTTTGTAAACTTACCTACAGAATGTTTCAACCACAGAGACAGTCCTCAGGCCTTTTAACAGGAGCGGATGCTCGAGCTGCCGGTTGTTGGAAGTGTGCTTGCCCTCCTTTTGACCTGCCTGGGACTCCTGCACGTCCCCCATTCTGAATCAGTTTCCTTTTCCAAACAGCTCCAGGCGCTGCTTCAGATCTGGCCTAAGCTGCCTCCCCGGGAAGCCCTGGAGCTCCTGGATTTCAACTATCCAGACCAGTACGTGCGGGAGTATGCCGTGGACTGCCTGCGACAGATGAGGTATCTCCTGCAGGCGGCTTTCCTGGCCGAGGAAGGGCTGGGGCGGTGGGCAGGGGGGCGTCTCCCGGAGTGTCCCCTGCGAGGGCAGGGGCCGAGGATCACCAGGATGCAAAGCATCTGCTCCTGTCCCTCCTCCCACCCTGTGTCTGTTGCATTAAGTCAACACACCCTCTTGGGTCGGAGGTCCCCGAGATCACCCTCATGTTCACGGTTTGCTTGGAGAACTCGTGGAACTCAGCGTAGGGTCGTGCTCACAGATACAGCTTATTGCAGCAGAAGGATACAGGACACAACCGGGAAAGGGGAGAGGTCACGGGTGAAGTCCGGAGGCCAGGCGTGTGTAGGCAACCAGGCGTCCTTTCCCAGGGAGTCACGCCCGGCACTTTTCCCTCGCCCAGCAGGGACTTGGGACAGTGGGTGGCCACCAGGGAAGCCAGTAGAGACCCAGGCCTGGGGCTTTTGCTGGAGACTGGTCCCAGGAGCACCCTTGCCCAGCACGTGCCAGGTTCTTAGACTCCCTGAAGGCAAGGGGGCCGTGGCACGTGCTGTCTCTCCTGCCGGCGTGGGCGTTGGTGGGAACCCTCTGAAATCTCAGCTCGCGGGTGCTGGCCCGGGCCGGCTTCATAAGCAGACTTTCAGAGGACAGCAGCCAGGCCTGCCATATCCCCTCTACTCTTCATAGCTTGTCTGTCCACCACCAGAATTAAGAAATGTTAATATTTTGTCATGGGTTCTGAAACGATTGCTTTTGAGCAAATATATCACAGCTGAAATTGAAGCCCTTGTCGCGTTCTCACCCCATCAGTCCAGATCACTTCTTTCTCAGAGGCAACCGTTATGGCAGCTGGCATGTACGATTTCATACCACGTTTTTTTGTTTTGCCGTATATATGCACGTCTGTAAAAGTATAGAGTATAATATTGCGCATTTTAAAATGACACAAGTATGTCTTAGCCATTTGTATTGGACACCTTTTTTTAATTCAATATTAGGTTCTTGAAATTAATTTCTTCCATCATGCTTAAAGTAGTTTATTTCTTTCTCGGCTACATAATATTCTGTCATGGGAATATAGCTTATCTAATGCATTCCCTTGTTAAGGACCATGTTAAATTTTCCCCAGATTTCCCTATTATAAATAATGCTGCTGTGAACATGATTCATTGAAGAAATAACTTCCTCAGACAATGAGGTTTACCTATTTTCTTTCTAGTTTCAAAAATGAGGTTTATATACCATATTTGTTGTTGTTGTTGTTGTTGTTTTTGAGTTGGAGTCTCACTCTGTCGCCCAGACTGGAATGCAGTGGCTGCTCCCGGCCACCGCAGCCTCGACCTGCTGGGCTCCGGCGATCTTTCCGCCTCAGCCTTCCGAGTAGCCGGAATTACAGGCGTGCGCTATGACACCCAGCTAATTTTTTGATTTTATTGTAGAGATGAGGTCTCGCCAAGTTGCCCAAGCGGGTCTCGAACCCGCGGGCTCAGGCAATCCACTCACCTCAGCCTCCCAAAGGCACGGGATTACAGGCTGAGCCGCCGAGCCCGACTTGTACCATGTTGTTGTTTGGAAAATAAAAGTTTCCAAAACAATATGTATGCTATGATATGTGACTTCTTTTTAAAAAATGTATCTGTGTAGAGCCTTGTGATGTTCAAAAGCAGTCACACTAGCTTGTCCGTGATGGTGACTTCTGGGGAGTGGGATTAGATGCCTGAGGCAAGAGGAAGCCTCCTTCTGTTCCTGTGCGTACTGGTTTTTACACTGTGTGTAGGTTTTGTCATCACAAATTTGACGGGTTGTGGTTTTAAAACACGAAGCTCCCTCCCAGTGGCCCCATCTCCCTGGGTCTGCATGGGAGGCCACCTGTGCACAGGCCGCCTTAAATGCACTGATCCCTCTGCAGAGATGCCGTGTGGCCCCTGTGCTCCACGAAGCTTGCCATGTTGCTTTCTCTGTCGTATGTTCTGGGCGTGGGTTTTGTGTGGGGGCTCGGGGACAGACTTCAGTCCCAGGTTCGCCTTAGACTGGTTCCTTAACCATTTGTGGCCCAAGGCTGTAGTCTGTAAGTGGAAGAGTTGGGATACATACCTTACACCACTGGAATTTCCTCTGGCAGGAATGCGTTTACAGGAGCATCTGGAGATAGACACAAAGCAGAGACCTGCTAACCATAGTTAACTCAGCCCCATTCACTATAATATTGTCTGTTATATTAATTCGGTGAGTCAATCCCCACTTACAACTGCGTTCATTTTCTTATCCTTCAAACTATTTGAAGAATTTTTTTTCCTCCCTGGAGTTAAGATTTTAATGGCTCTAGTTACCTGGCAGAAGGACTTACTTAACCCTAATGATAGCAAAGGAAAATAAATCACTAAAAGGCCGATGGAATTTTTATTTAAAAAACAATTGCTTGACTAACACGTTAAGTTTTTCAACACAATCAGAAACCGGTATTAAATTCCTAATTCTGACCTAAATTGGATAAAAATATCCTGTGTGTTTGTCCCCTGACCTTCTCTGCTCCCTTTCCCCATGTGACATGGTAGCTTTTCTTGTGACACCGTAACGGTAGGTGGTCAGTGAATGCAAGTGCATCACAGCCCGAGAACCACTGTGAATTCTAGGCTGGCTTTTGCCAGCGTGTGAGGAAGGGGCTGTCTTGGCACAGGTTGTTGAGTGACTCACTGTGGCCTCTGTTTCTTTCAGCGACGAGGAACTTGCTCAGTATCTTTTGCAACTGGTGCAAGTTTTGAAATACGAGCCCTTTCTTGATTGTGCACTCTCCAGATTCCTGCTAGAAAGAGCCCTTGCCAATCGCAGGATCGGGCAGTTTCTGTTTTGGCATCTGAGGTAAGTCTTTTCTATTTCAGCTTGAGCCCACCGTGTGTTCTAGCAACTATAAACCCACAGAATAGACGGCCTTCCACATGACAGACGCTGGGTCCGTTGTGTCCAAAACATTTGTAACATGGACACTGTCTTGGTGCTTCCCCCTGTTTCCAGATCCGTTTCTTCACGAACTAGATCATTCCCAGAAACACATGAGCCTTATTTCACCAAGTTCATAGATGAGTAATATCAGGAAAGAGAACTAAAGTCATTCCTTTGTTTCCCAAAGAAATTGTTGATTTCTCATTTTTGACTCTGTACTCAGACTTCCCCCGCCCCGCCATCTGAAAATCAGACTGGAAACTCTTGCTTAACAGAAAAACATTCTTTTTCTTGCTTCTTTTGAGCTGAACTTCTTAAAGAAAATAAGGTCTATAGTATTATTGCTGTTAACTTTTGGGGTTTTATTTCTGGATTATGGTTTCCTTATTCATAGAATTTTTTTTTTGGATGAGAGTATTTTTTTTTTTTTTTTAAAGTAGGGTACAATTCAGGGTTAGGTGTACAAATGGTCGTTGTACAGGTAAAGTTTGGACCTCACTTTGGTCCCTATGTCACCTGGTTATTCATGGATTTTTCTATTCTATTTTTGATTTGCCTTCTCTCCTCATCCAGTTCAGTTTTATTTTTAAATCCCTCAGGGAACAACAAACAAAATAAGTATTCCATCCTTTTCCAAATATGTACGGAATTCTTTAAATAAGAAGAAATGAGAATAGAAGATAACAAAAGCCTCAGTTGCCTGTATAACCCCAGTCACATCTCACCCATCTCTGTCTTGGCCTCATTTTCTTTAAATTGGTAGGATTCGGCCGGGCTCGGTGGCTCAGCCTGTCATCCCGCGCCTTGGGGAGGCTGAGGTGAGTGGATTGCCTAAGCCCGCGGGTTCGAGACCCGCCTGGGCAGTGAGACCTCATCTCTACAATAAATCAAAAAATCAGCCGGGCATGGTAGCGCACGCCTGTAATTCCGGCTACTCGGAAGGCTGAGGCGGAAGGATCGCCGGAGCCCAGCAGGTCGAGGCTGCGCTGGCCGGGAACGGCCACTGCCCTCCAGTCTGGGCGGCAGAGTGAGACTCCAACTCAAATAAATAAATAAATAAATAAATAAATAAATCGGCCGAATTCCCTTTCCTCTCCAAAAACCAAATCAGGTAAGATGTGAAAATTTTAGGCTTCTTGGAATTAAAGAAGTAGCTCCCCATAAAACCTCACACCTTTTTGAGCTCTGAAGTGGAGCAGGTCGGCGAGTTGCCCGTCTCACCAGCAGTGAGTGATGCGCGAGACGGCTTGTGCTTTCCTTTGGTGGCCGTCGCTTGAAGTCAGTGCTCTCGCCTGGTGATCCGAAGCGCTCGGTACCACTGGTTGTCGTTGGCTCTTTGCAGGTCAGAAGTGCACATCCCTGCTGTGTCAGTTCAGTTTGGGGTCATCCTCGAAGCCTACTGCCGGGGGAGCGTGGGGCACATGAAGGTGCTTTCCAAGCAGGTATGGCTCGGGCCAGGGGGTTGTTGGGCCAGCTTCTTCCAGTGTGACTAACTCCCCCCCCACGTTATTTCATAGAAGTGACAGTAACAACCTGATCAATACGTTCTCGCATCAAAGTTTAAGTCAAGAAATGAAGTTTCAATGAACCTAGCAGAAAAGCATTAACTGAATGCTCCCTGGAAGAGTCAGGACTCCTGATATTTTCAGCGTTAATAGCTCACCTCACATTCTATTTCAACACGCCCGAGTAGATGTGTTTGATTCTGAAGCTCATGGTGACGGTGGCAAGGGTCACATAATCTTTAGACCCAGTTTTTTCATATCCCTGAGTCACTCTTTCCTGTCAACTGTGCCACGTATTATTAATGATAAATACTAAGCTGAGATATTCTGAGACCTAAGTCCACAGGTGTCCTAGTTTCTAGAATTCAGAGTCTTCAAACAGCTTTTGCAGATTGTATGCATGTAGACACGGCTCTATTCTCCTGCAGTCCTGATATTCCTGATGGAAGTAAGTAGGTTCTTCAATGCTTGCCACATGCCAGGAACCAGACTGACTGTTCTGAGTGCCCTGTCTCATTTCACTCCCCCAATAATGTCCCAAATTATTTGCCAAGACAATCTGCATTGGACAGAGGGGAAAACTGAGGTGCCCGGAGATTAATTTGCCTAAAAACCTGTGACTAATTAAGCAAAGGATGGCGTTTCAGACCGAGGTCTGTCCAGCCAGAAAGCTAAAATTCTTTGCCGGATACCAACAGTTTTCAGACATGTTTAGCAGCCCAGCATATCCCCTCTCTCTCACTCACCTTTTTTTTTTTTTTTTTTTTGAGTCTAGCTCTGTCACTCAGGCTGGAGTGCAGTGGCATGATCATGGTTCACTGCAGTTTCGACCTCCTGGCTTCAGGGGATCCTTCCACCTCAGCCTCCCAAGTAGCTGGGACTACAGGTGTGTGCCACCATACCCAGCTAATTTTTTTTTTTATTTTTTATAGAGACAAGGTCTTACTATGTTGCCCAGGCTGGTCTTGAACTCCCGGGCTCAAGCAATCCTCCCGCCTCAGCCTCCCAAAGTGCTGGGATTACAAGTATGAGCCGCCATGCCTGCCCCCCTCCCTTCTAAATCAAAACTTACACAGAACTCCCATTTATAAAATCGGCAACACTTTCATTTTATCACTACAAATGGTTTTTTTGTGTTTGTTTTCTTTTTTTTTGGAGTTGGAGTCTCACTCTGTCACCCAGGCTGGAGTGCAGTGGCATGCTCACAGTCACTGCAGACTCGATCCTCTGGACTCAGGCAATCCTTCCACCTCAGCCTTCCAAGGCTAGAACTACAGATGCACGCCACCATGGCTGGCTAGTTTTTGTGATTTATTGTAGAGACAAGGTCTCACCAAGTTGCCCAGGGTGGTGACAAATGCCCGGGCTCAGGCAGTCCTCTCACCTTGGCCTCCCGAAGTACTGGAATTACAGATTGAACCACCACGCCTGGCCCAAATATATTTTTAAAGTTAAAACATAAGCCATTTGAGAGAATGATCAAACTATCTTCCCGAACAAAGCATTTTAGAATTGAGGGTTATTGCTAGACGTAGCCAACTCATCTGTGTGTTTTGCTTCGGAAGGAACTCTCGCTTCTAGAGCTGAGTAAATGCGAGTGGAATGGGCGGTGGTGGGAATCGCTGCCCCTCAGCTCTTAAGCCCTGGATGGTGGCTTCAGTCCCATCGTTCCCTCCAGGAGTGTTTCAGATTATTTTTCTGGGCAGAGGCAGTCTTCAAGGCTGCCACTAGCTTTTCCTGCCAGCGCAGCCCTCACACCACAGGTTAGGGAGCCACTGCTGCGGATCCACCGGGTGCTGAGTCCGTCTGTCCCAGGGATGCGTCCAGACGCTGGGAGACAGCAGCAGGAAGGGCTGGCTGGCAGCCGCCCCTGGCAACATGGCCATGGACACTGGACCTACGTGCGTTCTACGCTGGATCGCCAGAGCATCCTGGGTCTCCTGGAATTTGTGTTCGTTCAGAGCCAGGGTCCAGGAGTCCCCAAGGTCTGAGTATCTCCTTTCCCACAGTGCACTTTTAGTTTGGTGAAAGGTTGTAACTCCTTTTGGGAATGCTTAGAGAAGGAGACTGTGGTTCTTGTACAGAAATTCACAGGTGTCATGAGCACTGTGAGAGTGTCAGGGGAGTCACCAGCTCAGCGTGACTTGGTTTATGGCTGCACCTTGCAGCGGAATCCTGAGAGTCGGCTACCTGGACACTTCTTACTGTGGTGGGGTTAACATCAGAGCACACACTGTGTATGACTAGTAAATATGTCAATGTAGTTTCATCAGCAGATAAAGTAACATTTTAAAAATCTAGGCTGTATTTTGTCATTTCACTTTCTAAATCCTTCAATAATTTTCAGTACACTGAGAATAAAATCCAGATTTTCTACCAACACCTGCAAGGCTGAGCTTGGTTTGGTGTCTTATGTGGCCACCAACCCTCACTCATGATTGCACACACGGCATGTTTTCCTGGCACCTCAGCTTGACAATTACAATGAACAGGTGACATGCATGTGAACAACTTGTTCTTTTTCTTTTGACTGATGAATTGTAAGACTCATGGCAGTTCTTGTTATCACTGTAACCTAAAAAAGAACAAGGTGTTGAAACACTTGAAGTATATGACTTATGGCCACGAGGTATTCAGGACATTGTTCCAGGACGCAGATTTCAGTGCAATTAGAGACGGAGCATGACAGTTTCTAACTGTACAGACATGGAAGAAATCCAAATGTGAAATGCTTCCAAAAAGTTTCTGTTTTCATAGCCCAGTTTGCATCTGGTTCCCTCATCACCAGTGTTTGTACAGTTCCTGAAATGGTTGAGAAGTGGAGTGTCTGTGGTTTTGACAAGTAGCTAACTTGGCAAGTTTCAGCCATGCCAGTGTTACCAGAAAGGTGCATGGAACCTTCCTAGTTTCCTGTGAGCAAGGTCTCAGCCCACCTATGGAAACCACATGCTTGAATTCACCTCCCTACATAGTCCTGGTGGTTTCCTCACATAGAAGCAGAGTCCAAGAATGAAAACATGATGATTGAAAACAAATCTCCTATTCATGGAATTTCAATCCACAGGGTTTATTATGTTTGCTATATACACATTTTATATGCTTGTTATAGATAATGTACGTATTTAGTTCTGTTAACTTTTGTTTCCAGTTTTAATGATATATTCATAAAATAAAATGCTCCGTCTGATTTGTGGCTGGGTGAAGCTATTTCTTATGAATTTTATACATTACAACTTGAAAAGACACTTGATTATTAAGCAATGCAACGTTTGATTTAGTTGGCCACTGTTGATCTACCTTGTACCACTTGCATACGTTTTGTTTTTGTTTTAAGTCAGGATCTCAATCTGTCACCCGGGCTGGGAGTGCAGTGGCACAATCACAGCAATCATGGCTCATGGCGGCCTTGACCTCCTGGGCTCAGGCGAACCTTCCACCTGAGCCTCCTGAGTAGCTGGGACTACAGGCGTGCGCCACCATGCCTGGCTAATTTTTTAATTTTTTGTAGAGATGAGATTTCGCTATGTTACCCAGGGTGGTCTTGAATTCCAGGGCTCAAGTAATCCAGCCACCTCGACCCCCTAAAGTACTGGGATTGCAGGCATAAGCCACCACATCCAGCCAGTCTTGTTTTAAATTTGAATACGTTTTGAAAGCCTTAGTTACCTCATTATAGAAACAAGTGATTTGCCCCTGAGTAACAAATACTCTGTTTATATTTACACTTACTTTATTACACAATAATTCATTCTTGCTATCCCATTACTAGAAAGAGAATATAATGAATGAGTTACCTTACAAGAGTCATGATGAGTTGGTAATAAGGTTGACTAAATATTATGACCCTCAGAGTTAAATTCTGCATGGGTTTTCCTCCTATACTATGGAATAAGCCAAGTGGAGGGGTTTAGATCAGTAGTGTTTCAGACTCTGTTACTCAGTGAACTGCAGAATTTTGAGTGGTTTTAAGCTTCATTTTTCTTTTCTTTTCTTTCTTTTTTTTTTGAGTTGGAGTCTCACTCTGTCACCCAGACTGGAGTGCAGTAGCCGCTCGCTCCGGCCACTGCAGCCTCGGCCTACTGGGCTCCGGCGATCCTTCCACCTCAGCCTTCCAAGTAGTCAGAATTATAGGCGCACACTGCCACGCCCGGCTAATTTTTTGATTTATTGTAGAGATGAGGTCTCACCAACTTGCCCAGGCGGGTCTCGAACCCGCGGCCTCAGGCAATCCACTCATCTCAGCCTCCCAAGGCGCGGGATTACAGGCTGAGCCACCGAGCCCAGCCATATT